>NC_080102.1:47248561-47548561 GCF_950005125.1 Chionomys nivalis | reverse complement strand
AGGCCAACTGCACTAGTGAGAAAACCTTGAGGAATTTTTTTGAGAGACAGTTGTTTTAGGGCACTGTGAGGAGCAAAGGAGTCCAGAGACAGTTCTGGGCTGGGAGAGAGTTGGAGATTTGCTGGGCAGAGTTGGCGTGGGAAAAGTGCAGACTTTGTTCCAAGCAGTTAATCTCTTAAATCAATGTTTGTAAATACTACCACGATCAAACCAAAATGGCCTTGAGTATTGAACACACATCATCTTTAAATGTCATCATTTACACATCTCACGTAATCTAGCCCCGCGTTCATAGTTTGACTAAGCATTCTGACATTCAGGTTCTTAGATGCTGTAGCTTTGCAATTCTACTTTGAAATTATACAATAAGCTGCACATGGTGAGGAACAGCCTGAAAACAAAACAATAGAAAAAAGTCAAAAGGTGAAATTCAGTAACATTTCCCAGCCAGTCTTAATTCTTTTCTTCATATTTTAAAGGAGATGCAACTCGCTACTTGAGGGGGCATTGTAGGGCCTTCTGAGGTGCAATGTTCATGTTCATCCCATGCTCAGGAAAGCACAAATAGGATTGATGCTGAAACGCTGCAGTGAAAGAGCAGGTTTATTAAAATTTAAAGTAAAAAGCTAAAAACTTACTCCCTAAGGTGAAGGAAGGCTTGGCAAGTATGTGGCTAAAAGCCCTATTTTTATTTCTGGATCGCTTGGCTTTTAATTACACAAGGAAGGGAAAAATTCTCCTTAGATGACACGGGGTGGGGGGCAGGGAGGACAGGGGCGAGGGACCGGCCGGGGATGGGATGATGGAACCACTGGACTGATCTCAGCTCCAGAAATGTGCTGCGATACCAGAATATAAATGGATACCCTAAGAAATTACCAGTTAAAGATAGGGTCATAAAATTTAGTGAGGTCCAGATGTTCCTAGGAGGCATCCTGTCCTTGAAGATACCTTGTCAGTTATTAATGGCTTTGTTAGGGTTTCACACCCCAAAACTGATAAATGGTTTCAGAAACTACCTTATCCTATGACCTTCTAACCAGTCCTAAGACGACAGGACATGAACTCCCTGATTGCGGCGTTTCCCCTTTAAAAGTTCTCTCCTCCCCAGGCTTGTGGCCACACTCCTCTCACCCACCACTACTCTGGAGTGCTGGAAAGGGGTGGTTCAAACTCAGGTTTGTAAAATAAAGAACGTCATGTACATTACATGGGAAATCTGGCTCCGTGTATTCTTTTGGGATCTATTGAAATGGGTATAGCACATAATCGCATGTGTTAATGCAAAAACACAGCTCTCACCTCAAAGGAGATAAGAGATGATTTAACCCTAACCCTAACCCTAAGATTCATTCTGGAGCTAAGTATTCCATATTCCAATGTGTTTACAGTTTGATGAAATATTTATAGTTACAGGACAAAGAAAATCTATATTAAAAGGAATATTGCATCTATATAGACAATCTTCACAGAAAATATTATCAGTTGTGCTGGAATTCTTGTTTTCAGTCAATATTCATGATAATAATAAAAATGACCAAAATATGTGAGCTTTCATGTTATAAAACGACCAGACTCATCAATCACAGTCATAGAAGAGTGAAGGAAAGAAGGAAAAGGAGATTTATTTTATCATTAAGACATAAAAAAATTTTCTTTCTTTATTGATTTTTTTTTATTGAGCTCTACATTTTTCTCTGCTCCCCTTCCTGCCTCTATCCTCCCCACTTTAACCCTCCCTCAAGGTCCCCATGCTCCCAATTTACTCAAAAGATTTGTCTTTTTCTATTTCCCATGTAGATTAGATCTATGTAAGTCTCTCCTAGTGTCCTCATTGTTGTCTAAGTTTTTTAGGGTTGTGATAGGAAATGTTCAACATCCTTAGTCATCAGAGAAATGCAAATCAAAACAGCTCTGAGATTCCATCTTACACCTATAAGAATGGCCAAGATCAAAAACACCGATGACAACTTATGTTGGAGAGGTTGTGGGGTAAAGGGAACACTTCTGCATTGTTGGTGGGAATGCAAGCTGGTACAGCCCCCTTGGATGTCAGTGTGGCAATTTCTCAGAAAATCAGGAAACAACCTTCCTCAAGACCCAGTAAATACCACTTTTGGGTATATATCCAAAGGCTGCTCAATCGTGCCACAAGGACATGTGCACAACTATGTTCATAGCAGCATTGGTTGTCATACCTATAACCTGGAAACAACCTAAATGCCCCTCAACCAAAGAATGGATAAAGAAAATATGGTATATTTACACAATGGAGTACTACACAGCAGAAAAAAATAACGACATCTTGAATTTTGCAGGAAAATGGATGGAACTAGAAAACATTATTTTGAGTGAGGTAACCCAGACACAGAAAGACAATTATCATATGTATTCACTCATAGGTGGTTTTTAAACACAAAGCAAAATAAAAAATATTTTCAATAAAGTCATAAAAGAAAAGTCACAAGAGTACCCAAATATATAACCATCCAGGTACAAGACCACAGAATACCAAATAGACAAAACCCCAAAAGAAAGTTCCCAAGTCTTATTATAATGAAATCACTGAAAATACAGAACATATTGAGGGCAGGGCATGGTGGTACACACTTTTAATACCAATGCTTAGGCGGTAAAGTCTGGCAGATATTGGTGTGTTTGAAGTCAGTCTGTTCTATATAATTACCTGGCCAGCCAAAGAATGAGTAGTGAGAAAACTTCCAGAGAAAATGATCAAGTCACATATAAAGACAGACCCAAGAAAATAACAGGTAACTTTTCAATAGAAACTTTAAAATGTGGTAGAGCTAAGAAAGATGATTTACAAGTTCTGACAGAACACAGCTGTCAATTCGCACTATTTGATGCAGCAATACTATGTCATAATTAAAGGAGAAATAAAAAAAGGCACTACGATAAAAACAGGCTAAAGGGGTTTATGACCACTAAGCCAACATTACAGAAGGTACAAAGAGGAACTCTTTAAACTGAAGAGAATGATGAAAACATTCAAAAGAGTACAGGAGAAAGTAAAAATGTCTGTGCTATTTATCTCTGTCAACTTAATATGAGCTCGAGTCACCTGGGAAAAGTTCATCTCAACTGGGGAATTAGCTCCATATTTTCCTGTGGGTCTGTCTGTGGTGCCCTTTCTTGATTGGTTGATATTGGAATGCCCAACCTACCACTGTGAGTAGTGCTCTGCCTAGGCAAATGGTCCTGTGTTGTATAAGAAAGCAGGCTGAACTATGGAAGTAAGTCAGTAAGCTTCATTTCTTCATGGTCCCTGCTTCAGTTCCTGCCTTCAGGGGCTGCCTTGGGTTCCTGTTCTGACTTCCCTCAATGATGTACTGTGATGTAGAAGTATAAATCAAATGAACTTTCTCCTTCCCCTACCTGTTTCTGGTTATGGTGTTTTGTCATAGCAACAGAAATTAAACTAGGACAATGGTGCAACAATAATTCTAAAATGTTAGAAAAGCATCAAACACAACCAAACCAAAAATGTGGTAGGAATTAGTATGCACTCTTCATATTATTATTATCTGGATATTAATGCTCTTAGTCCCCAAATCAAAAGACACTGAATAGCAAATTCGATTAGAGAAAAGACCTCAGTTTTTAGTGCCTCCAAAAAATATAACAGAGATATGTACTCTGTTAGGATAAAATGATAGATAAAATATTCCATAAACATGGAAAAAAGAACAAGAAGATATCACTATTTTAATATCTGACAAATAAAAAAAACAATCAAATGAGAAAAACGACAATTTCATGTTCATAAAGACAATAATCTATCAATACTTCATTATAATTCCAAACATACACCCTTTAAACTCCACTGCTACTAATTTCAAAAATAATACCACTAATGTGGGGCTCTGTCTCTATCTCCATCCATTGCCAGATGAAGGTTCTAAGGTGATATGCAAGATATTCATTAGTATGGCTATAGGATCAGGCCATTTCAGGCTCTCTCTCCTCAGCTGCCCAAGGACCTAGCTGGGCTCCCAAGGTCCAAATGAGGAGCAGAAGGAGGGAGAACATGAGCAAGGAAGTCAGGACTGCGAGGGGTGCACCCACCCACTGAGACGGTGGGGCTGATCTAACTGGAGCTCACCAAGGCCAGTTGGACTGGGACTGAAAAAGCATGGGATAAAACCGGACTCTCTGAACATGGCAGATAACGAGGGCTGCTGAGAAGCCAAAGAGAATGACACTGGGTTTTGATCCTACTGCATGTACTGGCCTATATGGGAGCCTAGCCGGTTTGGATGCTCACCTTCCTAGACCTGGACGGAGGGGGGAGGACCTTGGACTTCCCACAGGGCAGGGAACCCTGACTGCTCTTCAGACTGGAGAGGGAGGGGAAGGGGAGGGGGAATGGGGAGTGGGGGAGGGGAGGGGTAGGGGTAGGGGGAGGGAAAAGGGAGGCTGGGAAGAGGCGGAAATTTTTAATAAAAAAATAATACCACTAAACATGAACTTCAGATTGATTCCAGAATAGTAATAGTTGGTGATCAATATTCCACTCTCACCAATAGACAGGTCATCTAAATAAAAACCATCAGAAAGATTTGGAAATTACATGGAATCATAGGCTATACAGACCTAGTAACTAGTTACAGAACACTCCACACAGACACTACATAATACATGTTTTTCTCAGCAGTTATTAGCCCTTACTATAAAAATAGATAACATATTAGGACACAAAACAGTCTTAGTAAATAAATGGAAGACAATTAAATAACTTTTTATTATATATGACCACAATAAAATATAGCTAGATATCACAGCACAGAAAAACTACAGAAAATATGCAAGACATGACAATCAAGTAGCATATTATTGAATTAGGAATGTATCATTGAAGAACTCAAGAGAGAAATTAAAAATTTGTAGAATTGAATAAAAATGAAAGCACACTGTATCAAAAACTATGGAGTAAAAGAAGGCAATGTTAAAAGGTAAATATCTAGCCCTAAGTATCTACTTTAAAAAGTAAGAGAAAATTCAATGATACACCTTAAGATCTTGAAAAAACAAGAACAAACTAAATGCAAAAGCAGCAAACAAGAAAAATAATGAAGCTCACAGCAGAAAATAACAAAATAGAAATGAAAAATAATTAACAGAAGAAATTAATAAAATGAAGAGTTGATTCCGTGAAAAGCTATGCAAGAATGAAAAATTCATAGCTAAATTAACTAAAAGAAGAAACACATATCAGTAAAATTAAAGGTGAAAATGGAGACAAATGAAATGAAATTCAGAAAATTATGATGGCCAACCTTAAAAACTTACATTGCAATTAATTGTAAATCTAAAATAAATGAATTAATTTGAGATACATATAATCTGAGAAATTAATCAAAGCTGAAATAGTTTTATTGTAGAATAAGCAGTGAGATTGAAGCAATAATAACATTAAGCATCCAACTAAAAATTCCTAGGGCCAGAATTATTCACTGCAGGATTCTTCCAGACCATTAAAGATTCAACACCAAGTCTACTCTAATTATTCCATAAAATAGAAAAGAATTGAGTGCTTCTGACTCTTTTATAAAGTCTGTATTATACTGATTCTAAAACTAGATAAGAGCACAATACGAAAGAAAAGAATAGATTTAATTTTCTAATGAATATGGACAAAACATGCTCAGTAAAAATCTTGTAAATAGAGTTCAAGATCACGTTAAAAATTTTTACAGTGATCAAGTTGGCTTCATTCTAAACAACAGGAATGGCTTACTATACACAAACCAATAAATGTGGCTCAACGAGTGGACACTAACAGGAATTATATGATAATCTCAATAGCTGCAGAGACGGCCTTTGGCAAAACCAAGCATTCCTTCATAATAAGACAGGCTAGGGATTCATGGAACATGTATCAACATAAGAAAGGGTACAAAAGACGAGCATATTGCTAATAGCATGCATTCCTGCTAACTCTTTCCACTCCTATTCAATATAGTTCTAGAAATCTTAGAGCAGTAAGACAAGAGAAGAAAATAAGAAGGCTGCAAATAAAAAAGGAGGAAGTTAAATATTGTTGTGGAGAACAATATATAGAAAATGAGACTGAATCTTCGTTTATCAACCTGTGCAAAAATCAGTCTTACATGAATGAATTTCCGCAACATAATACCCAGACTCCTGAAAACGACAGACAGAAAGTGTGGCGTGTACTTGAAGATGTGGATGTAGGTAATGACCAGCTAGTTAGGACCCTCATCACTCAGGAAATAAAATCAACAATTGAGAAACAGTACCTTATGGAGTCAGAAAGCTGCTGTAAAGCGAAAGAAACTTATTTTATAGGAGGAGCAGCTTCCCGAATGGGGGGAATATTGAAATCTTTGCTAGGTACATTTCTAGCAGCAATTTAATACCTAAAACATACATAAACTCAAAAACTAAATGTCATTGAAACAACTCAGTTTAAAAGTGAGCTCTAAAACTGAACAATTTCTGAAGAGATACAGATAGCTAATAAATGTCTTAAAATATATTAAACATCGTTGGCTATCAGAGAATTGATACTACAATAAATTAAAACACCTGTAGTTCCATTTCATCTCATTCAAATGGCCGCCACCCAGAAAACAAGTGACAAGTGCTGGCAAGGATGTGAGAAAATCAGAGTCCTTATTCCCTCCTGGTGTGAGGCAAACTATTGTGTAGCCACAATGGAAATCAATGTGGAAGTTTCTCAAGAAGCTAAAATACAGGTACCATGCCACCCAGCTACAGCAAGCACTCTTGGGCATATATTTCAAAGACTGTTCACATTCACAAGTTTTGCAGGCTAGCAAAGGGGCATCATTTGCCAGACAAAGTATGGGTTTGTAGCAGTGAGGAAGACCACAGTAGCAAACAGAGCCACCACTTCACTTCGCTTATGGTCACTTGCTACCGTGTCACTTCTGCATGTACTAAATGTAGTATTTGATATGGGACACGATATACTCTCGCTACTACATCTTTTCAGTTCTGATGATGGCACGATTCCCTGCAAGTTCCCTAGCACTGTGGTTCCAACACTTTCTCACTGCAGTAGACTGAAAGTTTGACAGTGCTTTTTTATATAGCTCTTTCGGTGACAAAAGACTTAGTACATGGTTGGGAAGGTGACGTGGAGGCACTGCTGAATGGGGAAGCTATCATCCAAGCCTTGAGAGCTAGTGACTAGGAAATAATCAAAGAATGAGACCAGACTCTCTTCTACAACATTAGTGATGAAGTATAGCCATTCCATTTTCTCTCTCTTTTTTGTGTGACAGATGGCCATAAGGAAATTTGCTGGCATATGTTGTTTGATAGGAAGTCATAAGAAGCCCATTCCAAGCTGAGTGGTGGTGGCTCATAGGAGGCAGAGGCAGGCAGCCTTTGAGTTCGAGTTCAGCCTGGTCTACAGAGCGAGTTTCAGGAGAGCCAGGGCTACCCAGGGAAACCTTGTCTCAGAAAAAAAACAAAAACCAGAAAATAGAATCTCAGTCCAAAAGGGTCTTGCTTCTCCATACTGTGAGGAGGTAATCATGCAGCTGAGGGTCATGGATTTGCACAGACATGTAATATTGGCTTCTTGCCTCTATTTCAATCAGCTCTCACCCTTTTTGCCCAATCATGGTTCCTTACAGCTGTCCATGCTTCCCAGACATAAGCTACTTCTTTCCTATAGTGCGGGTCCATCCTGAAGCTGTTGACAATATCCCGCCTTCTGACCCAGGCTCTCTAAGTCATGTTCTCATTCTTCAGGCTCTTTTCAGTAGACTCCTGACACCAGCAAATTCTCAGGGCATTGCAAGTCAGTTCCCATGCTCTGTGTTGGCACCCCTAACCCAGTTTGAACAATCGGTAAGAGTAGGAAAGTTATCATTTCCTGCCCAGGTTTCATTATTAGCTACTTAAAAATCATATTGCTGCATACAATAATGTCCATTTCAATGAGATTTTTTTCAAATGCTGGAGATTATGGAGCTAGGTAAATAATCATAGGAGCAAAAACAAGTGTCTTTTCATCCCCCGGGGAAAGAAGATCATTAGACTCTGCCAAATAGATAATATTTCCAAGGCTACTGATGGAGACGAAAGATTTCTGTTCAGCAGGAAGATACTGAAAACAATAACAGGCTCAACATGAGTCTCAAAAGTATATAATTAGCTTCAGCGGAGATGAAAAGCCCGTTTAGACCAGCAGTTCCCAATTCTGTGTGAGTGTCAGCATCATCTTTTTAGAGGCTCAGAAGTCTCATCACCAATCCTATAAATAATAGGACCCACTAAGACAGGCATGCTAAATTACTCCTTGCTTCCTTTACTCCATAATTCTGAGCAAGGTACCCCACCGTGCATGGCCTTCTCAGCTAGGGGGAAGGGGCAACCTGACCACCAGCAGTCATTAAAGCTCCCCTGTTGATGATGGTTTGAAATTCAGTCAAACTTGCCACCACCAGCCCAGACCATGGTTTACCCCCTAAATTCTCTCTGGGCTAGACTAGCTCTCACCTGACTACCAATGGGGTGAGCAGATTTTGGGAGGCACTGAATTTGTAGAATTGCTATTTCTAGCTTTACCTCCATGGATGGCTCTGAGCACTGCAACTTATTCTGGTGCTCATGTAGGAAAAGTTGGATTCTAGGCATGTCTGCGAATAATGACGTCATCTCAAGCACTGTGGCTTGCTCTATTTCTAACTGCTCTTCAGATAACATTGGTGGCAGAAGTAATAGTAACACTGAGCTTATTCAGTCTCTTATTTAATGTCATATACTTTTGTTGTTGCATGGCTTATATGTTTGCTTGTTAAAAACATCTTTAATGTTTATAAGATACCAAGGATGCAGCTTAGTGGTAGAGTTCTTGCCTAGTGTGTGTCAGGAGCTGGGTTCAATCTCCCACACAGAAAAGGGGGAGGGGGAAAACGTATCTTCTCTTTGTGATAACAACTGGATGTAGTACGATGAAAAGCACTCATAATTGTCACTAGGTTTACTAAGATGATTTGCATATTACAATAGTGTCAGAGTATAGGCCAAATTGTAGCCTGGTTATCTAGCATTTAACCTTAAATATATCTTAAAGCTCCTTCTCATAGTATAATGGAAGAATGAGATACAGCAGTTTATCGGTAATGTTCTTCACATGCATTGACGAACAAAAGAAGTCAACGATGCGTAGTTATTTTAAGCTTAGATTTTCAATTTGTACAGCTGTCTCCATTCTGTGCCAAAGCGTTGATTGCTTTTAGTGAGGTGCATCCATTCATGCTGAGAATTAAAGTTAATGTCTAGACAGAAATGGGTTTCTTTATTTTGATGGAGATACTTTTCTATTTTATCTGTAGTTTTAAATTTTTATTTGATGGAAGGATGTAGTTCCTTTCTTGTCTCATTTATATATTATTAAACCCATATGAAAAGCACATTTGTAGATCTTGTCAGAACATCATTCTGATAATGGAGAAAGAACTATGTAAAAAGTGAGTTTCTTTTGATCATGGCAGTGAGTGTATCAGCAGCCTGGTAGGAACAGCACTAGAGAAGTAGCTGAGTGCTTACTCTTGCTTCATCAGTTGTAAGTAGAGGAGATAGGAACTGGGCCTGGCATGAGCTCTTGAAATCTCTAAGCCAACCCCTAGTGACACACTTCTTCCAACAAGGCCATACTTCCTAATCCTTCCCCAAACAGTTCTAGTCACTGGAGACCAAGCATTCAAAAATCTGAGCCCATAGGGGTCATTGTCATTTAAACCACCACAGAGGTCTTTTACATTTCTTTCTTTTTTTTTAAATACACTAAACTTGCTCATTAAAAGTAAAGAACTAGGACAATGACCTGGACCTCAGTGGTTAAAGGTGAGAAACGAAATGAGGCTCTCATCAGTGCTTTCTTCTTCTGTACGCAGGCTTCACGTTCTTGAGCTCCCCCCATGCCTAACATCATGATATCAGTTTGTCGGTGCCAAAGACCTTTGGAGACCTTTGGAGACTGGGTGACTCGTCAGGCTAAGTCATGTGGCTAAAGGATTTTTTTTGGGCTACGACATGGGCCCAATTTATGAGAGGATGGTAAGGAATGATGTTCATAGCCAACCCTACTAGGGTATGGTTGTGCGGTTGGGAGGAGATAGTACCACTGCAGAAAAAGTCAGCAATTACCAGAGGGAGAAAGTCAATTGCACGATCAAATCTATCATATAACAACCAGCCCTTGATATGACAACAGTGTGAGAAATAATATAAATTAATGCAATTTCCTCCATGATAGGTTTAATAGGGTAGCAATTCAGGGTAATGCTCTGATATACCTTTTCACCAAGTCCCACAATATTTTTGTGAATAAAATAGGTATAATGAACTCTATGACAACTGCTTGCTAAAGGATTAATTTGAACAATCTGTATTCAGTCTTTACTGAGCTTTAAATAGGCATTCCATAGAACTTGATCTTTGCCCTGGGAAGCACATCGCTAGGTAACTAAGGAAGTAATTCAATAAGTGTTTACTAAAACATCATCCAGGCAGACACTCTTCCACACTCCTGTGAGACAAAGCATAGGAGACTCACTGTCTTCTCAAGGACCTCATTAGCTGTCAGAGCAGACAAACATATCATCAGGTAAAAACCCTCGAAAGAACACCACTTTTTTTTTTTGATGGTTTTGTTTTGCCAAGGTGACCCAAGTTAGAGTCATCCAGGAAGAGGGAGTTTCCATGGAGAAAATGCCTCCAACAGACTGGACTGTGGGCAAGCCTGTGTAGAATTTTCTTAATTAGTGATTAATGTGGGAAGGCTCAGCCTAATGTGGGTAATGCCATCTCTGGGCGGGTGATCTTGGTTTGTTAAAAAAAAAGCAAAGCAAAACAAAACAAAACAAAACAGTCAATTGAACCCTGGGGAACAAGTCACTAAGCACTATTCCTCCATGGTTTCTGTCTCATTTCCTGCCTCCAGTTTCCTGCCTCGCCTTCCCTTTATGATGGTCTAAAAGCTGAAAGTTGAAATAAACCCTTTCATGCCAGATTGCTTCGGCCATGACATTTATCACAATAAGAGAGAGCAAACTAGGACATCTATTTTTTCTATCGCTTCCCCACACTAAACAAACTAAGCAGCTGGAATTGAATTCTCAGCAGCAGCAACTCTTGGGCTGATTCTTGAAGTAGAGTGAAAAGCAGGAGAAATATTCCAGGCAGAGGCCGTTCACAACTGATAGTGGCTGGGAGAGGGTGAACCAGTTTTCTCCAAAATGGAGTGTCACTGGAAAAAAAACCAGACTCCAGAGCAGCCCCCATGCTCAGAAATAGTTAGCCAATGCAAACAATACTCCATGGTTTGTTATTGTGGTGGGATTTTTGAGAGAATAAAAAAAACATAATGGGTGTGTATCGAGGAGGGGAAGGACCTGGGAAGAGTTGAGAGGGGGAAGAATAGGATCAAAATATACTGCATGAAATTATCAAAGATTAAATAAAAAATTTAACGTATTAAAAGTGCATATAGAGTATAACCCTGTAAGTTAAAATAGACTGTGTGCTTGCAGCTAACATGGTTGGTTTGGGACAGTTAAATCTTCAAACTGCCCAATGAGACAGGAGAAGGCTGGTGCTTGCATATAAAATTTGGTAGCCATATGCATTTCAAAAGATCTCCAGTTTACCTGTATTTAAAAGCAGTGTTTTTAGAAAGCACTCCAGCTTGCTCTCATGATTGAATCCATTATTATCCTCGAAGAAAAGATTTTCCACACAGCTATGCTGAGGCAGAAAGCTGAGAGTGAAAATTGTTTGCTGTCAGATGTCCAGAAGTTCTCTGAATAATCACAGGGCACACATCAACAACTATGTTTGAAACATTTGAGCTCTGGAATGTGGGGGTTTCTGAGACTATCCTTGAACTCTGTTTGTATGCCACAGATAGGCATAGACAAGGCAGGTAAGTTGGAAGTACAAGGAGAAACCTCTTCCTCCTCCTCAGAATAAACTCTTGGTGTGACAGACTGCAGCAGAAAGAGGAAAGGTGGGGGTACAGCTGGTGATGTTGGGCAATGGCTAAATCAACGCACACACACATACCAAACAAACATACCAGACATACATCATACACACACATATATGCCACATACCACATGTACCACACACACACACCATACACACACAGACACATACATAACACCATTCTCATAAAGAAGAGTCTTCCCTTCCCCCCAGGAAGACTGTTAGCTATATGCAAAAGGAGAGTCTGTGGAAACAGTGTAGCAGGGAGATGTTTAGAAACAGTAAAATATTCAAATCACTGTCAGCCTCACCTTCCTCCCGCCACCATCCTTCCTACAATCTTAATAATAAACTGTCCTGTGATAATAACTCCTGAAACCCTTAGTGAAAAGGAACATGGTGATGGGTGTCAGTGAGGCCGCCGTCCTTTGTAAAACTCAGGGATGCTGGGAGGCTTGGCCTACAGATTTGCTCTCAACTGGGTTTGAGAAAGTCATCCAGTATGAATTCTAGTCCAAGAAGTGACTTCAGGGAGCTTTAGGGTTCGCCTTTCCCCGACAGCCACCTGATTTCCTGATGTGTCCCTGTGAGATTCTGTGCAGGGGAAGCAATCACTAGCAGACCTGCAATGTCACCCCTCTGCCACTGTGAGACAGTAAATTGTGTTGTTTATGCTAGGGTGTTTGTGCTAATACCCCACACAGCAATAGCAAGCTAATACGCATGTGGACACAGTTCCAGATTTTCAGCATTTACATAAAACACTGAGAGAACTGGAGAAATGGAAACTATTTCAAATAGAGCATGTTAAATTTCAGACTGAAGGAAGCCGAGAGGTGGTTCCCAGGAGAGTGCAGGTGACCCCAGCTTGTTGAACCCACGTGAAAAAAGCTCACTGGGCAGGGAAATCTTCCTGATCCTTGATCAGGAACGAATCTGAGGCAAGAGGCTGTGCTGATGAATTAGTGTGGCAGGATGCAGAATCATCGGAGAGAGGGGCCTCCGGACACGGCTGTGGAGGATTATCTTGATTATGCTAATTGAAATGAAAAGTCATTTAATTAGAGTTTCTATTGCTGCTAAAACACCATGAACAAAACAATTTGGGGAAGACAGAGTTCATTTCAGTTTAAAGCTGTAGTCAGCCCATTGTTCAGACACATCAATCAGCACAGGAACTTAAGGCAGGAACTCATGAAGAGACCATGGAAGACTGATACTTGCTGCCTTGCTTCTTTCTGACTTGCCCAGCTTGCATTCTTATAGCATCCAGGACTACTTGCTTAGGAATAGCATCTCCCACAATGGGCTCAGCTTTTCCTTAATCAATAATTAGGGAAACGCAGCCTTGCCTGTAGGGCAGTCTTATGGAGGCATTTTCTCAATCAGGAATCCCTCTTGGTAACATCCCCCATTCCCACTGTCAGGAGTATCACAGGAACAGCAAGCTATACATCCATAATACACACAGAGAATGTAGCTGAGGCCCACACAGGCTCCCTGATTTTCACTTCAGTCTCTGTAAGCCCCTGTGAGGCCTGCTTAGTTGATTCTGTGGGCTGTGTTCTTGTGGTGTCCTCTAACCCTCTGGCTCCTACAATCTATCCTCCTCCTCTTCCTCAGGGTTCCCCAAACTCCGTCTAATGTTTGTGTGCCTCTGCAGCTGCTCCCATATATCGCTGGCAGACCTGCTTTTTTTTTTTTTCTGAAGGAAAAGGGAGGCAGAGTGGAAGTGGGGCAGAGAGGAAGTGGAGAAGGTACTAGAAGGAGGGGAGAAAGGGGAACTGTAGTCTTGAAGTGATACATGAGAAAGAGAAAAAAAGAGTCCCTCTGCAAATGACTCCAGCTTGCATCCAGCTGACAGCCCGCACAGGAAGAATGGAGCATTGTGGGTAGCACCGTTCCCTAGCTGAAACCCTGGACTGTTTGGAGAGACAGGCCTGAACAGCATGCAGTCACTCCTTTCTGTTCCCTGTCAATACAATGTACGCAACTGCTTTAAGCTCTTGCTACATTGACTTCCACGCCACATTATGGCCTGTACTTGAACTGTAGTGAGACTAAATCCTTTCTCCTGAACATGGTCTTGTCAAATTATTCCATCATAGCGACAAGAAGCAGAACTGAGACAGGAAGCAGTGAAGCATTTTAAACAGAGTGTAGGCAGTACTGATTTACAGCATTACAAAGACCACCTCATTCGCTGGGAATTCAGATGTAATTTATAAGTTAGGTGTACATTTTTAGTACAATGTTTTGAATGCAATTTAGATTTAAAAGACAGTTTAAAGTTGAGATACATGTTACCAAGTAGAGAGGTTGGGAGCTAGACGTAATGTTGAACAGATTTCAAGTTCCTGTGTTTGTACTCTGACTTCAGTGATTCACTGAGTCTGGGGCTTGAAGAAGAGACTCAAATACTGAATCTGCTGATTTATATGACAAAAGATAAGCGGCAATACTAAAATACTGTTTCAAAACGTCAAATCACAATTCTCATACAGACGTGTAACAAATGCATACCAAAGGCCTTCATCACATTAATTCATTTAACTTACTATGTAAACAGCAGGGTGTCTTAACTGGTCCAAGGGATAAACTGAAGGCTGAAGTAGTCAGAAATACTGAGATGACCTTATAACATCCTAGGGGGTAATAAAATGGACTGTTAGGAACGATCAGTTCTCTAGACTGAAAATCCAACTTTTCAAAACGAATTTCTAAGTCTAGGGCTAAGCTTTCTTCAATCCACAGAACTGTGAACAGTCAGAGATTAGAGTCCAAGGAAATGCGCACACCCGACTGGTGCTGCACCCAAAGGGCCTTTGTTAGCTTCCTCTCAGTTGGAGTTTTCAAAAGTCTTCTCTTCAATAGCGTAAAAAAAGATGCATCCAGGAGAAAAAGTAAGCTTAGGAAGGAACCAATGGCAGAAGACTCCACACATTCTGGTGAGAGTAGGGGAACACAGAGGACACAGGGAACACCGGGCCAGATCCCTCCTCAGTGTCTTTCTTTTAGTAACTCCTAATTGGAATTGGTCTTAACATGGCAGAAACTTCAAACAGATACTGAAAGACTAAGGAGACTAAAAATAACGGTCCATTGTCCCCAGGCACAGCCTCAGGGAGGTTGCGGGCTTACAAGACAATTGACCTATTTGTCCCAACTCTTGCATACAACATTAATGGAGAGAAAGTAGACTAAAAATATCTGCGAAGACAGACTAAACATGCAAGCCCGGGGCTGTGCTCTCAGCTCCCTGTGACCTGTGAACTGAATGCAAAGGTTGAAAAAGAAGTGACCTTTCAACACTACCAAAACTGCAGCAATGCTGTCTTAAAAGAGGGGCAAACATGCTGCCCATGTGTGCTTCTGCATGAACTTGCTAGACACTTAGCTCTGCTGCACCCATAAGTGCTGCTCTCCGTTACTAGATTTTCTTTTACAACCAAAACTATAAAGAAGGCATGTTTTAGGGAATTATGTTTTATATTCTCCTACATTCTTCCTGTGGTACTTGATCTCTGTTGTCAACTTGACTGAATTAAGGGGAACCTGGAAGACGACATGCTTCAGGGTATGCCTGTGAAGATGTTTCCATAAAGGATTTGCACATGGCTCAGCAGGTCAATAGGGAAAGCCCACCCTGAAAGTGTGCATAGCTGCCTGGTAGTGTGCATCGCTGCCCAGTAATGTTTATACACAGAGGCAAGGAAAAGTAAGTGCCAAGGCAAGAGGAGGTAGCTCCCAGGACAAAGGCCAGACTCCTCTTGACCCAGTGCCGTGTGCTTTTCCTTGCTGATGCCACTGTGCACAGACATCAGATTCCAGGTTCCTAAGCCCTTGAGCATGGACTTGGACTACTGACTCTCGGGCAGGTTCCAGGCCTTCAGATCTAACTGTGGCTGTGACATCTCTCCTGTTTTGAGGCTTCCAGTCACATGGACTGAGAAGCCACTGTTACTCCCATCTCTGCAGTTTGAAAGCAGTCATTCTGGATTCTTCAGTGTTTGATTGTGTGACTCAGTGCCCCAATGATACAGTAGGGCAATTTTTGTCTTTACTAGAGGAAGAGAACAAGCAAACAAATAACCACCACCAAACTACCACCCAAAGAATCCTTGTGTGAGCAAACAAACAAACAAAGATCACCACCACCAAAATCCTTGCATGGCCAGACCAACCAATCAACCCATCAACCAAACAAGCAAACTAACAAACAAACCATCACCACTACCAAAATACCACCCAAAGAATCCTTGCATGGGCAAACAAACAAACAAACAAACAAACAAACAAACAAACATCACTACCACCAAAATACTTGCATGGCCAAACCAACCAGCCATCCAACCAACTAACCAATCAACCAGCCAACCAAACAAACAAACTATCACCACTACCAAAATACTCAAAGAATCCTTGCATAGACAAACAAACAAGCATCACCACCCAAATCCTTGCATGGCCAAACCAACTAATCAACCAACCAACCAGCTAGCCAGCCAAACAAACAAACAAACAAACAAACAAACAAACAAACCATCCCCACCACCAAAAGAAAAAAAAACCCCAGCCAAAGAGTCCTTGCATGCTTTGTCACGTTTTTAATACCATTAATAACTTTGCCACTTTCTGCTACTGTTCACTACAAGTGTACATCATAAAGAAGACCATTGAAATAGTTTAAAAACTCCAGGAGTCCTTCATGGGCCAGCTAAAGTTCAGAAGTCAGCCACTGCGTTTCTTCTTATAAAATCTTGTGAAAAAGTTTGAGAGAAAAAGTTATTAAAGAGTGTTCTCTGGCATCATGACTAGTATGTTTCATTCATAAGGTGAAATACAGTTGTGCGGCTGGCAGGACAGTGCACTAGAACTCTGTAGCGGAATGATCAGAAACGGTCTTCTTGACGTCTAGATTGAGATGCATTGTTTGTTGATGCATAACTGTGAAATCAGCTGCTCACAACTGCGTCTGACAGTGTTCCCCTAGCAACAGATGATCCTGCCAATGCACCAACAAAATGCTTGAGAGGGTTGACACTAGGAGGCAGACCAGAGTGAAATCTGGATTCCAGTTTTGCTGAGGGCATCAGCAGACATTAACATCTGATTGAAAAAGTTGCCCCATAGACACCAGTCAAGTATTACGAATAATCTTTTCCAAACCCATGAGTTTGGCAGCAAGGTATCTGGCAGCCTCCTTTAATCACAGAACATTGATGGTTAGGGTGTAGAAGGACACATTGAAGCTGTGGGAAGTCATCTTACCTAAAAAGATTGTTTATAGTAGTTGATAAAAATATCTTTAGATATGACCTCGGCGTTTAAGGTGGGTCTCTTTTGCTCGGCTACACATAGGTACTATACTGTTAAACTGAATTGAAGTTATAGTGTCCTATATCTTTGCAGCATTTTCCTTTAGTTAACAAATAGTTAACTAAATAGCATCTCATATGGTTAGGCCTCACATGGTTAGGCCTAATGTAAGAGGAGTTCACTCTTTGAACTGTCAAAAAATATATCAATAACTTTAATCCTTAGTTAGACTTTTTCTATTTGGCATTTTAGATAATGCACATAGCCAAAATTAGTAGTTTTCTCGGTTTCTGTCAAAGCCAGTTAAGAATTTGGCTCTCGGAGGTCTCTTGGGCTGGGCAGGAGCCTGTGGATGCACTGCCATTCTTTTCACCAGTTGTCCATTAGCGTGAGCACAAGTCCAAGCCTTGCTTGACAGTGGCTTTGCCCCATTACCCTTGAACCTCTCTGATCTGCAAAGAGGTGGCTTCAGCCCATTAATGATGCAAAACCGCTTCAACTCTTCCAGTCTATGGTTGAGAGCTCATTCCTTGATAGTTTCACATGTACCCTAGGAATTCCAGATGCTTCCATTCCTGAAAATTCAATCTTATCTGAAGTAGGTACCTGTTGTCTGAGAGAGGATACCTTTCCTCTTTCCCAGGAGGCTACATACTTGCTTACAGTCCTGTTGTTTAGGGTGATGTAAACTAACGGGACTATTCATCCTTGCAGAGGGGTGGTACCCCAGACTAACAGGACTATTCATCCTTGCAGACGGGTGGTACCCCAGTCCATCTCAACAACAACTTGAACAGATGATTAGCTAACAAGAAGGAACCACTCAGCCAGTCATGGGTTCTGAAAGTTCCCAGTTAGCCTAGGAGGTTAGTATGCTGTGTGTTGTTCCACAGAAAATAGAATAGGAAGGCATTGTTGGGTTCTGGTGCTAGCCCGGACCATAGATTATTTCTCTGGACCAGACCCCAACATAGACTATCTCTCTGGACCAGCATGGAGGCACGGGAATAAAGACACAACTCAGATGGCATTATCGGGAGGGAGATTCTCAGAGATCCCTCATGAAATCCTGAGTTCACATCCTAAAGAATTCCGCCACTTTATTCTCCAAACAGCCTTATATAGCAAAACATAAACTCATGGGCAAGCAGGGAATCAGAAGGCATCACATTAGAAGCAAAATCACAAGGTCTGTAGTTGCTAAGTTGATCAAACACTTTTGAAGATTTGCTAATTAGCACATTAACATCAGGATTTTTTTGTTGGTGAAGTTGAACACTTGCTAATTAGTTATTTAATTAGCTTTAACAAATGATGTTAAGTATACTTAAGATGTGAATATTGGTCAAATCATTGAGAAACACTTGTGTGTGAATACAACATAACCAGCCTTGTAACCTAGACCTTCAGGTGGTTTGTACTCTACATGGTCCTGTGTCTAACCAATGGAGTAGACATTTCTTGCCTACCAATGCCCACTTCAAGGGAAAAAGAATCTCTTCTGAAATGTTGGGAGGAAAATTTTCAATCAAAGTGATAGTTTAGATCTGTAAAAGATGCTACAGGATGCTACTGAGTTTACTAAACAGATTTTGTGTTTGTTCCTACTTACTAAGGAATTTTGTTTTAATAAATGTGGCAGAAATTGGTCTGGGGATGGCTGTCCTTGTGAACAGGTTGAGATCTTGGGACAGTCGTAGTTCATTCCTAACCAAACACTGTTATTTTCTAAAAAGGTAGAGTGACTGATTTAACAGATCAAGTTAGAGGTCTGAGTGGATTAACACCACACAAGTTTCTCGTGTGCACACATAAGGTATAAGTGGTAGTTGTGGGAGACGGGTTCATGTGTCCACAGTCACCCCGACATCATTGTGTTAGGAAACACATTTACAATTCAGCTGCTCCTAAAACTCAGTGAGCAGAAAAAAAAAAAAGTGTCATGGAACGCCTCCAGGACTTGGCCCAGAAGTGCAAGCATTAACTCTAGAGTTTTCATTGGCTAACGTTTAGTTACATAGTGCTAATGAGATGTTAGTAAGTTAAAATTTAAAACTTCCTGGAAGAGAAAATACCTCTCATAACTCTCTCTAAAAGCAGGCACACTTAAGGAAGGGGAGTGGAAGCTTTATTGAGTAGATAAGTTCTCGGCTACTAATCCTGAGAATGGATAGGTTCTCCACTATTGGACCTGAGAATTGTTTATGACATTAAGTCAATTCTCCAGTTGTTCTTAGAAATATCTGTTCATGTCATTTACCAAAACACAATGTTTTAGAAGCAAGAGTCTGTTTCATTCCTTTGGATGATCATGAAATATTGGCGTCAACAGGGTAGAAATGGCCTGACTCTCATGATTTACACTGACTTTGACACATAGTAACATAAAGGAATGAATGCTTCATGTTGCAAATTATGTTTACTCGTCCCAGAGAGATCATCCAAAAGAATTTAAATAATTCTAAAAACAAATCTGTGCTTTGCATTTCTAATATTAATTTCCTATTATATATAATATTTATATATACAATATTCAGCTTCCCACTCACAGAGAAAGCTGTTTAAGCTTTGTAATGTATATTATAGTCAAATTTTATGTCATGACAGAATTGTATCTATTGTATAAGACAAGAAAACAAACAAGAAAGAGATGATATCATGAAGTTTGACACTGAGTTCCATAAAGGTAATTTGGAAAGTCCTGGGCAGAGTTAAGTACACCAAGGCAAAGATAGATACTTTGAGGCCAGTATCAGTGAGGAGTTACAGCTCGCAGAAATGCAAAAGAACAGAGCAGTGGGAAGATAGCAGAGAGAGTGACCAACACCCAGAGGTCACCATCTGCAACCAAGTTATTAGCTGACACAGTTGAACGTAATTTTTAATGACTTCACCTGTTTTCTGTTTGTACACGGAAGCAATAATGAATAGGAAGGTAACCATGTAGTTTAGAGTCAGACTGTCAGGATTTTAATTCCCATTTTGTCACTTAAATTTGTTTCTTCCTCAGTTTTCCCATCTGAAAATAAAAACTTATCTCTGTTGAAAACCTAAGTGACTTACTGTAGGAAAACTCGTAGAGAGACGACAGACACATGGTGTATAACTTTTATATGTTTTTTTGAACTCCTTATAGTTCTTGATAGTGATATAATCATACCTTAAGTCATGTCTTAGTTTTCAAATCTGTAAAAAAATTAACATTACAACATTAAAACCAGTCTGGAAGATTGTTACAATGCATTAATTCCTTTTGAAAACAGCAAGTCTACAATTTTTATGCCAATTCTTAGCACTAGGAGCTTTTTAAAAATGCATTGTTTCATTTGATTTTACTAACAATAAGAAATACATGAGATATATTTTATTTTTTCCAACATATTAGTTTTATTGATTATTTTGGAATTTTATACAATGCACCCTCAATATATTCACTGCCCATTCCTCCCAGGTCCACTTGTGACCCCTGAGGCCTCCCTTTAAGAAGAAAAAAAATATGCCAAGTCCAATTTGTATTGCCCATATATTGGAGCATTCTTCATTTTTTTAGGAGGTGAAAATCAACAACATTCTTTTTAGCTAAGTTTGGCAAATAAGTTCTCAGAGAAAGAGGATGCTATAAAAAGTGATGACGTGTAAGTCATGTTTACCGACATGGAAATGCTCAAAGTGCACACTGTTGAAAAATTAGGCTCCAAATTTAAAGTGAAAGAATTATTTTAATAAACAATCACCTCTATATGTATATACTTATATTTTCATGGAGTGATAATCCAGATAAAAGCATATATTAATATCTCATACATTTCTAGGAAAAATTTTCAGAAATATAGTCGTTTAGTGTGAACTGTGAACATATGTGTATGTATGTGAAATTTCATAAAATGAGTTTCCCCTAAAGAAATGTTTGGGAAAATGCTGATTCTCCTGAAATAAAGTTTCAAGTTCTGTTAAATGCCCTTTATCTATCTATCTATCTATCTATCTATCTATCTATCTATCTATCTATCTATCATCTATCATCCATTCGGAATTTTTAATAATAATGTGTGCTATTTTTTATAAAAATAATACAATTTAAGAAAACCAGTAACTCCCTAAAGACAACAAAATTCTTAATGAATATTGCAGCATAAGTAGGACTAATAAGCAAAGGGAAAACGGTCCTGACCCAGCTATCATGTATTCCCTCATCGAGTCAATCATTCTTTTAATAACCTCTCACTGTAACAGATGTTGTGGTAGATGGCACATAAATGTACAGCAATCTCTAACACTAATGCACAAAAATCTCCGGCAAGTCACTTCCAGGACCCTAATGGAACCTAAAGCTGCATTTGCCGGTGTGTGGGACTGAGGGGAGGCAGGGAACGAGCAGGTGAGCAAGGCCATCGTCACACGAAGAACTTGCTGTTCTTGGGGACAGCTGCTGTGAACAGGCAGAGCCTGTGAGACTTTCTGGGGTGGACACCGGAAGACACCCAAGGTTCTGAGAAGGTTACTATGTGCTCCTCAGAGTTCTGGTCCTAGAAATTCTCAGTATACCTCTGTCAGAACTTTCGTTCATAAGGAATGGTGTACATCTGTAGTGGCTTCTGTGTGAGCATGAGTGTGTGTGTGTGTGTGTGTGTAAAAGTATATGTATATATGTGTGTGTGTATAAACATATACACACATATATGCATACATGTATATACATATAAACGCATAAAAGTGTATATGTACACACACATATATATTCCTATTTACTTATGAAAAGCATTTTCTTTATGTGGTTTCTATGTGAGCATGAGTATGTGTGTTTATATATGCATATATATGTATTTCTTTATGAAAAACATTTTCTTGATGTATTGCCCATTCTAACTAAATGAGCAAGCTTATTTCCAAAACAAGAGAATCTTAACATGGTCAAGACAGTCTGAAAACATGCTCATAATGTTAAATGAGAGGGCATCCGGCCAGTGGGTATATTGGGAAGGCCTCATCACCCTGTAAAGACCATGCTTCTTTTAATCTCATTCCTTGAATTAAGAGAAGGTCTTCTATGCTTAGATGGCAAGAAGGATGTCTCTAACTTGGTCTTGACTTTTCTAAAGCTGGTGCAAGTGCTTCTTAGCAGCAAGAGATTGCATATTTTGTGATGAAAACTCTTATTGCTAATTAAAGACTGTTAAGGATTGGTACCTTTTCCCAAAGAGAACATGATTTCCAGGAATTTTTATTACTGATTGCCCAGATTTCAAATAACAAAGCATTTTAATTAGGTTTATAATTTAGTTTTTAATCCTCAAAGAGTTTTAGAGGATTCATATCTAATCTTGATCACCTTTCATCCTGCCCACATGTGGCTCCCGGATAGGGTTGTGTACAACCTCAGCATTACAGTGGGGATTATGTTTCCATGTGGGAACCTCCAGGGACAAGCTCAGGCCATTTTCAAACCACAGCACCAAACAGGGCTTTACTGTGCCATCAAATGAGGGCTTTCCCTTCTGTTCGTTCCTCTCCTTTTTCAAATAAGGAAATATTTATTATACAATACAGAGAGTCTTCATGATAAGAAGGTTTTACAAACTGAGTCAATGAAACAAGAGGCCTGAGCGCTATGGAACATGGAACAGAAGGCTGTGGACCGAAGAAGTGACGGATCTTTCGCAGAGATCTTCTATAGTCCCATTCTGTTTACCTCACTCACGATTAATTGCTGGGGGGGGGGGCGAATTGAGTGCACATTTAATCGTGTTTGTAGAGTTTTATTTATTGTAAGCCGTTAGAGAAGTTTGCCAAAGGTGAGGCAGCATTTTGGTTATAGTCCAAAGACAGCCAAATTTTCTTGGAGAAACAGGCTAATATTGAGAAGTAGGATATATTTTTGTGTTTCAGAAAAAAATAGCGAAACTAGTGGCCAGCCCCTGTGTGTGATGTGCCCATTGCTATACTGTGACCTAAGCTCTTCTTCATCTGCTAAGCAGAAAGCAATCACTTCCCACCTCCCTGCCAGTGTACAGAGAGCAAGCATCAGGACAGTTGCTGTCAGTAACACAGACCTCTGAAAACAATCTCTGACAGGCACACACATAAAATAACACAACACCATCCTTTCTCTCCGTTAACATAGCTCTCAGGTTTTTATTGTATTCTAACAAGACTTGGCATAGAGTATTCACTCAGTGCAAATGGGACACTATTCTAGAGGAAGAAGCTGGGTCTTGATTAGTGTCAGACAACCAGAATTTTCAACTAAATGGTCAGACCCAGGTCTACTGTAGTAGATCAGACTGACAGTCTTCCTAAAACAGGAAGTTTGTGTCAGGTTGAGAGGTTCAGGGAGTAAAAGAACTTGCCACCAAACTGGCACCTGATTTGTCACATACACATATACATACACACACACTAAGTACATGTTAAAAAATTAAGCGAAGATCTTACTAAAATCTGATACTTTAAGGAGAATTTTAATAGATAAAATCTATAGGTTTGGATCCATTTATTTTGATTTTTATCAGCAAGAATTTTGTTTGCACAGATGCTAACAGCATCCACATTTCCAGCAGAAGCTCGCCTAGCATCCGCTGTGCAGACATCCAGGATCTCATACTGCTCTGAGCTGATGCAGGCAGAGGGAACAATGCTAGCTGGCTCTGGAGCATCCCTGCTTCTGACTGAATGCTGTTGATGAGGCCTGTGGCGTGACTTCTGATTAGGGCCACAGACTCCCCTGAGAGTTGCTTAAACTAATTCGTGAGGAATCGTGCAGAGTCTGTGCTGAAGTTTTCAATTACAAAACTCATAACACCCCGTGATTACAGCCTAGATTGCTTGCCAGGAACCTCACTGAGATCATCCATATTTTTGGTGTATTCCATCCGCTAGGCAGCAAGAAACATGTGCAGAATGAAAAGCGATATGTTGTAAGGGCCCCTGTAAAGCAACAACACTACTCTGAACTGAACTAAAATGGCCTTGGTGCTTTGTATTAACATTGATGCTCATTCTTATTCTACATGCGTGAAGCTCTGGCTTGTGAAATGGTCTAAAATTCAATATACCAAAGCACAGCATATATACTTAGCTGCCTAATTCGATTAACAGTGCTTCAGAGAGCATACTTGACATTTATCTATGAAATATGAGCCCTTTGGGAATTATTTTCCACTCAGAGATACACATAAATCTATATTAATGTTCTCTTCCAGAACCAAAATCTCCCAATAAACAAATCATGTCACGTTTGGCCATTTTTTAAAATTTGGAATTGAGAATGCTTTTGTGCTGTGGTTCAGTAAAGCCAGAGGAAATGCCTATTTCATTGTCGTAGAAAAATGACTTCTATGAGCCCTGGGCAATGTGGCAGATGACCGTGTCTGCACCTCCCAGTGACAACTAAGTTTAAAGTCTGCTCCAGCATCAGAAAATAAATCGGATTCATTTTATTACATTTGTTATGAAATGTAGCGGGACAATCTTTCGATTTGAATATTGCAAAACTTTCTCTCTTTCTGTCTGTCCGTCTGTCTCTCTTACTTTTAACAGGGACTCACCATTAGTGGTCCTGGCGATCCTGGAACATCTGTCTGTCTCTCTTTCTTTTAACAGGGACTCACCATTAGTGGTCCTGGCTAGCCTGGAACTCTAGAGAGACCAAAGCAGCCTTAAGTTTGTTGCCATCGTGTGTGTTCACCTACCTAATCTTGGAACTAAAACCTGTCACCCTTCCTGTACATGAACATCATTCTATTTAGTTTATTAATGAGGCTTGTGGATTTCACCGCTCCATGAATGAATCCTGGTGTGGAAGCCCACTAAGAGATCATAATTACATCTGTAGACATTACTCAGACTGTCTGCTTTATCACCGGCAGAGACAAGACAACAAATCATTAGATAAACTCCTGCTGAGTGATTTTATGGAAGGCTGGATAGAGGTCAAGGCAAGCAGAGGCCCGTAGGGCGGCCGGGAAAATATGGGGGTTCTCTGTTTTATTTCAATGTGAGGCAAATAAAAAAGGCTTTTGTTTGTTTTAGATTAAGTGTGTTTCGTACGTTCACACATGCATAGACTAAAATAGATGACCCCATCTACTCAAAACTCAATTTAAATTGTACCTCCTTCATTTTTTTGTTCTTAAAATGT
Source organism: Chionomys nivalis (assembly GCF_950005125.1). NCBI lineage: Eukaryota > Metazoa > Chordata > Mammalia > Rodentia > Cricetidae > Chionomys > Chionomys nivalis. The sequence continues at coordinate 47,523,096 of NC_080102.1, read as the reverse complement.
GGCAACCAGGTTGGCACTGAAGAATGTGGAAGTTTGTATTTCAGCTGAATCTGTCTAAACTGTGAATATTGTCTTTTCAAAGAGGTGATGCTAATGTAGGCTTCCTTAAGAAATAGTTCTGGACTGAGATTCAGAGCCTTAAAACAAAAAGCAAAACAAAACTACCCATGGCTTTATTTATTTATCTGAGAAAGGCACGCTTTTGTTAACTGGGAAGGGTGACAATCAGAGCCGGGCTGGAGGTGGTGTGGTGCTGGGGGTGGGGGGGGGTGTGGTGGGGTGGGTGGGGGGGTGGGGGGGTGGGGGTGGGTGGGTGGCTGGCCATTTGCAGACTGCCTGACAGTTTGCATTCCGGGAGGCTGAACCTTAGAAGTCAAACTGACTTTTAAAATCAGAGTCAAGTCCAGCTGCAAGGCTCCAGATGAGAACAAGGGCATCTTTAGCATTTTAACAGTGTGTATGGATAAAGTAGAGATGATCCTGTTATCAAGATGAAAATGCCGAACACGGCATTTCTTTTGTAGCTTTCCAAGCCCTAAGTATTTTATTCCAAGGTGGGTATTCATGGCCGCTCTAAAATTTTTTCTCTAAATTATTCTACACACACACACACACACACACACACACACACACACACACACACACATGTTTTTTAAGGCGTGTATTTCTCTGTGTAAGAGACCTGGCTGCCCTGGAATCCGCTTTGTAGACCAGGCTGGCATCGAAATCATGGAGATCTACCCTTCTCCGCCTCCTGACTGCTGGGATTAAAGATGTGCACCACTACGCCTGGCTCTGATTCTTAAAAATATTTTAGCAGCACGCTTTCACTGTGCACTCTTCAGTTTATGAACATCTAGGTTGTTGCCTATCTGTTGTCAATTGAGCAGCAATGAACATAAATGAGGACGTGTTTCTATAGTGGAAACATAGCTAGGTCACATGATAGATCTAATTCTAGCATTTGAGGAACTATCACACTGTGATAGTCCATAGGGACTGGGTCGGTTTGCACTCCTACCAACAGTAAGCCAGGATTCCCCTTTCCCCAAGCCCTTGCTAACATTCATTGCTATTTTTTTTTTGTCCTTAGCATTCTGTCTGGGGCAAGATAAAATCTCAAGATATTTTTAATTTTCATGTCCCTGATAATTACAGGTGTTGAACACTTTAAAAGATATTTCTTAGCGATTTTTTTGTTTCTTCTTTTGAGAACTCTCTGTTCAGTTCCTAGCCCGTTTTCAAAATTTGGAGTTATTTGTTTTCTCAGTGTTTAGTACTTTTTAGTTTCTTTATATATTTATATATTCCAGAAATGAATCCCCTGTCAGATATAAAGCTGGAAAAAATTTTCTCATTCTATAGGCTGTCTTTTCACTTTGTTGATTGTTTTCCTCAAAACAATAGAGATTATTGTCACTGTTCCTGGTTACACAGCAAGACTCTAATGCTTAAGACACTACACACTTGGGTCACAGGCCATGGAGAAACCAGGCTGATACTGACCTGGAAGTCTTCTCCCTATTGGTTTATTTCCACAGTGCCAGAAAGATTCTGTACAGGCTGTGGGAAGAGAAAAGTCATTCACAGTCTTAACAGTTGTGAACCCCGCAAAATATAATAATGGCTGGCCTGGCTAGATATACCCATTTGTATAAAAATAGCATGACTGTTATAATCAACCACTTTCTGACTGGATTTAAGTTCCCCATCGCAAGTGGAACATCAAAAACAACACATAAGTAGAAAGGTTATATGCCCTCTTGTAGAGCCTGCTTCTATTATTTTGTTGAATGATACAGCATCAAACTTCTTTCTAAATACTTGTCTCTACAACCACATACCAGTATAACTCTCAACCTTCACCAAAGGTGCTTCTTTTTGAATGGATAAAACAGAGACTCGTAATTGGCAAAAGCACAGAGAATAAATGACTACAGAGTGCTCAGCTACACATGGGACAACTGTATCCCACATACTGTTGTAAGAGCCACTTGTTTGTTCCCAGCTGCTCAGCCCCGAAATAACCACACAGAAACTGTATTCATTAAATCACTGCCTGGCCCATTAGTTCTAGCTTCTTATTGGCTAACTCTTACATCTTAATGTAGCCCATCTCCATTAATCTGTGTATCGCCATACCAGCAAGGCTGTGGCTCTTCTGTTCCCAGCAGCTATATGGTATCTCTCTGAATCTACCTTCTTTTTCCAAGTATTCAGTTTAGTTTTCCCCACCTAGCTCTGCCCTATCCTATCACAGGCCAAGGTAGATTCTTTATTCATTAACCAATAAAAGCAACACATATACAGAAGGACTTCCCACACCAACAAAGCATACTCTCTACCTCCACAGCTCAAGGAACATTATACAAGAACAGAAGAAATAATGTAGGAGCCAGACGCAGGAAAAAAGGCTGGAAAACAGTGTCTTCTGGACATGACAAGGACAGTTCACTCAAGAACTCACAGCAACTGTGGTTGCTTGCATAAGACTTGTACAATATCAATCTAGTCAACCATCTACAGAAGTGAGAAGTTCAAGAAGCCTTACCGCTAACTGAGATGATGCTGGAAGCTGGAAGGTTATTGGAGTAGGGAGAGTTAGTTTTCTTCAGAGGTATAGTCACTGGTGTATCACTCATGCTTGGGTTGATAGCCCTAAAATCATGTACACAAAGGCAGCACTAATTAGACTCAGTGGGTTATTGCAATAAAAATGGCATGGAATTTGAAGTGGGATTTGGAAGGCATAGGAGGGAGAAGTTGAGAGATAGATGTGGTCAAAACACACTATACACATGCATGCAATTTCCAAAGAATAATGAAAATATATTAAAGTATCAGTGGTACATACTATTATAATATACTTCATTATTTTAGTTTCATTATAATAATTATTTTAAAAGTATTGTCACAAACCTCATACATTATTATGGGAACACTTTATGATATAGAATGAACTGAGCAAACTTGTGATAAATTGAAATGAAACTTCTTCCTTTAATATTATGGGCAAATTGTCAGAATTTCTGGGCATGGAGTTCTCAACTGCCTTGATCTCTAATCGCACCATCCCTGGCCTAGGCTGATGACACTGCACTTCGATTTTGGACAGGATCTTGTCATTCATTCATAGATTCTTCTTTGGTGGAATGAAGCAACTTTGTAACTCGGAAAAAACAACGAAACAATCACCAACAACAACAAAAACCAAGTTTTCTTCAGTCCTTGAATTTTGGGGTTCTGTTACCTATCAAGGTTTAGGGAAATGTTTTCTTTACATAGGAAATTACATCTGTTCATTCACATACTAAATGGTGACAGTAGGTGTATCTAACACTTACTCTCACACAGTTTACAGGAGGAGAGACACACTGTGGATGTTTCAGCTGCTGCAAGCCAGGGGTCACCGAGAAAGGGAGGGGCACAGAATGAATGCAGCTCAGTCTTCTGAGGAGCCAGCATGAGCTGAGACTTGAAGTGAGAGAGCAGGGACATGTCACAAGTCATTTAGCAACAGCAGTCGCTTTCAGAAGGGAAAGAGGGAGAGCCGGTTGGAAAGAAATCTATTTAGGAGACTGTAAGGGTGAACACACATGTTAATGCTGCTTGCTTGTACCAACAGTGCTGAATATTTTAGAATGGTTTTCTTGTCTTTTTTATTTGACCAGAAAGGACAGCAGTCATAATAAGCTAACGTGGTCTGCATTTAATAAGTCCTGGGCACTGTAGTTAAATACTACATGTATTATCCCATTGCATACTTAAATTTTTTAAATGCATAGTTGCCCATATTCTGCAAATTAAGAAGTTGAGACTCAAAGGAGTTAAAGGCTGAAGGTAAATTTAATGCCCAAGTTTGTCCAACCTTAAGTTAAGAGATCTGACCATTTGTATATATTGTTTCTTTTGCAAAGGATGGCTGCTTAGTGTTCTCTTCATGAAAGAAAATAGAATAGAGAGAAAAAATCAGCACAAAGAAATTATATGTCCAGACACCTTCTTAGACAAAGTAGGCACATGGGTCATTTGCACCTAGCCCTCATTTTAGTGCGGTTACCAGTATGGAAGAGAAAGACAACAGTAAGTCTAGTTATTGTGTTGAAGAGAACGTGAACTCTATTTGGTGAGGTGGAGTAGAAGAAGTAGGGTATACAACTCATTCTTTTTCAAGGAATCACCCTCTCCATTCTTTAGAATAGAAAAGTAGACTGGAAACTTCCTTGTCAAACAAAGTGCTGCACACCTTAGGCAAAAGTGGGTGGCTGTTACTGTTCATAGTTACGACCGGAAATGATGGCGGATGGCGGGATGTGGGAAAATACTGAGGTAGTTAAAATGAAGTCATGTCATGACCAACTACACAGTCAGCAAATGAAATGTATTTTCTAAACTTAGAGGGAATTGCCTTGCGACTTGAAAAATTCATTTTTTTGTAGATGATCTTGGAGCCATTCAGTATTTCCACTAGAGGGCAGTAATGTTCTCTCCTATATCTTCATGGAGGATGAATATTCATAAGGAGGACCTGTAGAGGAGTTGGTTGCTCAGTCTGTAAATAATATGTAACAGTAATAGTAAGCTAACTTATATCAGCATAAGAGCAACAGTATTTATAAGGTAATTTAAACGTATTTAATAAACAGTACTTAAATGCTACATATATTGTCTCTCATCGAATAGTTACAACCTTTGAAATATAGAGTTCATAAGGCACCACAGTCAACATGAGCCAGAGGCAAAACAACAAACATACGCTTCAAAGGCTTTTAAATTAAAAGTGCAAATAGACTTACAGAATCGTCAAAATGTGTGGAACTCATGACCAGTGAGATGGCTCAGTAGGTAAAGGAACTTGCCACTAATTCTGATGACCTGAGTTTTATTCCCTGGCCCCACAAGTTCCCTTTGAGCCCCACAATCTTGCCATGGTGTGTGTGTGTGTGTGTGTGTGTGTGTGTGAAAGAGAGAGAGAGAGAGAGGGAGAGAGAGAGAGAGAGAGAGAGAGAGAGAGAGAGAGAGAGAGAGGAGTACGCGTTAAATAGAAAAGAACATTCTTCAGTTCAGATCCCACAAGCAAAGTAAAAGCATGGCATTGTGTCAAGGAGCTCAATGTTTAAACCATTTTACCTTGTTCACGAGCAGAGTGGGTCTCACGTCTTGGCTTGCACTGATCTCTTATTCTGCTATTGTAGATTTGATTCATTGACATTAAAAACTTCTGTGATATCTGAGGTACACAAAGGTTACAAGGGGTCAAATCCTGTGGCAGGAGGCTGGAGAAGGTACTTCTGTACAGAACTGAGTTGAACTGATGGGGATCTAGTAAGATGTGACTCACATGGCTGGTGGGTCTGAATAAGAATGTGCCTACTAGCATGCTGTAGCAGGCTAGCTGTTTTTTTTTTTTTCCGTATTTCAGATACATGTGGGTGAGTTCCCACTGGAAAGACTGGAAGAATTTTTGGAGTGGTCCAAACAGGGTTGCTTCTGTATACAGAGATAAACTCAGTTTGGGGATTTTATATAAAGTTGGTAAGTGGACCTCTTTCCCAGCCGTTCTGAAAGACTCCTCCTCCATGAAGTAATACTGTAAGTTTTCTAGAGAGCACTTTCGTCCTGCAATAATGACCTTGTTCTTCAAATGCATTGTTGAAAGAACCACGGATGTTACCTGGCCACCAGCCCACTCTGGACACATAGGGTGTGAGATCAGGGGAGTCCAGGATAACGTTCTGAAGCTGCAGTGTTAGTAAGGAAGCCAGAGCGCAGCTCTCATTCCATTGTTCTAGCTTCTACTGTAACACTGCTCGCCGGCCCCAGTCTGGCAGCATGCTATTGCAGATGTCTAACACAGCAGTAGCATGTACGATAACAATGCAGTTATTAGTCGTACCGATCTCTTAGTGATACTGTTTGGTGTAGAAATTGTAACAGTCCTCTGTCTCGGTCTTTCTCCCATGTAGCTTCTTTTATTTACTGTTTTCTCTCTGTATTGTAGTTGTCCATGTTCTCAGGGTCCAACGGCTCAGTTTGGGAATCTAGCTCTCCTCTGTTTCCCAGCTCTTAACGTCTTTCCTTCCAAGTCAAATTCACATTTGTTTCTCGTCTGTTTGATTTAATTTTTAATTACTTGATGAGAAAGAAAGTACCAGATAATGTAAATTTCTTCTAGATTGGGGAATCAGCAACCGAGGACAGAATTAATGGAATTCTTCATGTACAACATTAGAATAGAAGGCAAACGTGAAGAAAGGAAGGCTAAGAGAAGGAAGAAAGGTAAGACCATTGCTAGTAAAGGAAGTTTGAATTCTGCTTCTGACAAGATTCAACTCTTACACACAGGAACTGGTTGTGATGTTATGTGTTTAATAATCTGGTGATCAGTATTTCACATTCCAGCATTGCTGCATATTACAGAAGGGAGAACAGAGATAGTGATAATTTCAATAGTTTTATTAATTCTATAGGATTTCCCTCCCTTCTTTGCTCTGACTCTCCCTATTTGTTTATTCAGTCTTTAACATATGTTCTTTGCCTGTCGTATTTCAGGCCTTCAGGGTCTGTGGACCTTATCTGCACTGTGGTATGTGAGGAAAAAACTGCCCTCTGTTTATTTTTTTGATTTTTAATTTTTTAATTTTCAACTAAATTATAATTAACATTATTACCGCCTTTCATTCTTCTTCCTCCAATTCCTCCCATATCTGCTCCCTCCAACTACTCCAGTATCTCCCTCACTCCCTCGAAAATTCATGACCCCTTTTTCTTTTATTGTTATTAATACTATATACACATGCATGGATGTATAAATGCAACCTGCTGAGTCGATCTAGTATTGCTTGTATGTATATAACTTTAGAACTGACCATTTGGTATTAGATTATTATTAATTAGAGAGCTCATCCCTGGGAAATCTTAATTCTCTCTCTCTTAAAAGTTATTAATTAACTGTACTTCTTTGTCTAGAGGTGGGGCCTCATGATATTGCCCTCTTCTAGGTTAGCATATTTGCGGGTGCTGTCATTGTTCACGTCTTATTTAGGCAGCCATACTGTTGAGGTATCATAGCTATAATTTCGCCATCATTTCTAGGCACAATTGATGGAGGAAGGTCATTGGTTAAATAATAAAGAAACTGCTTGGCCCTCATAGGTTAGAACGTAGGTGAGTGGAGTAAACAGAACAGAATGCTGGGAGGAAGAGGAAGTGAGCTTAGATGCAGGGCAGCTCCTCTCAGAGCCAGACGCCATGCCTCTGCTCTCCAGGGCAGACGCGATGAAGCTCCAACCCAGGATGGACGTAGGCTAGAATCTTCCTGGTAAGTGCACCTTGGGGTGCTACACAGATTATTAGAAATTGGTTAAATTAATACGTGAGTATTAGCCAAGAAGAGGCTAGATATAATGGGCCAAGCAGTGCTTAAAAGAATACAGTTTGTGTGTTGTTATTTCGGGGCATAAGCTAGCCAGGCGACCAGGACCTGGGGTGGTAGGAACACAGCCCACAGCTCCTACTACACACAACCTCCTAGCAGACTTACTGGTCATCTGGTTTTTACAGTCTGTCCCCTGCCTCGTCTGTGATGTTCACTGAGCCTTGGGTTCAGGACTTGTATTGTAGACACACCTGCTAGTGGTCTCTTTCTGCTGCAAACAGATATTTTGTTGATGAGACACGAGAGCTACACTTGCCTGTGGGGACAAGGATAAGTATTCAGAATGCACTTAGGTTTATGGTGGTCCAGTAAAGGTCAGTGGTAGGTTCTCCTGTAAAGTCCAAGACCATACTGGCCTCGAGGTTCTCAATGCTAGGGATGGTTACCCACCTGTTGAACAGACACAAAGTTCAGTTAGACAGCTGTTGATTAGTGCAAAAATAAGAGCATCACTCTCGCACATCCAGGGGTATCTTGCCATGCTAGCTATTGTAGCGGTTCATAGGGATCACAGCTAACTAGGACTATTGGTTGATCTCTTCCCTGGGAGCTTAGACAGCCCCTTCCAGTGAAATCTAGACCTCAGAAACGAAGCTCTCAGGTCAGATCCAGCTCAAATCTTTCAAGTCCTATGTGTGAAGAATGTGGTGTCTACAGCAATAGGGACCAAACGTCAACCTCTGGGATGCAGCCAATGGCAGCAACATAGTTTATATTGTTTTGGGAGTCTCTTGGAAAACTTGACCAAAAACTTGAGAAGGGCTTTCTCATGACTGGTACTGTGGTTTCTGTTAAACAGTTTATGACTTCTGAGGGCAGGATATTGTCAACACAAGTAGCATAATATCATTTATGTGATAGATATCATATTATATATATATGTATATATCACATCATATACATCACTATATATATATATATATATATATATATATATATATATAGAGAGAGAGAGAGAGAGAGAGAGAGAGAGAGAGGAGTCTTTTTCAAACATCCTTAGTATTACATGTCTTTCCTCCCTTCCTCTCCTGTATTTTCTTCTTCTCTTCCCCATCCTGAGTTGAGTGTTCCACCTCCATTAAGGCACTGAGGGTTCACAGCTGAGTTCCTTTTCCTCCTTTTTCTCTTTCTTTTGTTTATAACAGACTCCTCCTTATTAATATAAAATTCTTACTCCAAGTCTGTCCTTACTAACCATCAGCATTTCTAAATTCAGATATGGAATGACTATGTCTGGACATTAAGTTTCCTTCTAACACTGAAGCACATTTGGAGGAACATGACTGTAATCGAGAGCTGTGCGGTGGTTCGCTAGGTAGCTTGGGTTCTAGCACGTCCTCGATTGTGGCCCAACATGTGGGTAATCTCGTCGGTCCAGGCCCCTAACTCTGGTTCCGGTGCAGCTTGGGTCTCCTTTAGTGTCACTGTATTCTGCCCACGCATCTGTCCTCTCTGAATTGCTTTGTGCTCCCGATAGTGCAGTGGTGGGTTAGCTCTCCTGAAGTCCATCTTTAATTTTTATGATTTTCACAGCTTATTTTTCATACTTTTAAAGAAATGTGACTAAGTAAATGTTCATGACACATGTATTTCTGGACTGGAAACACAACAGCACTCCCAAGCTCATTATTTTTAATAAGTCCTTAAATGTCACATATTAAGTTCAAAGTAGTGTGTGTGTGTGTGTGTGTGTGTGAGCTCACATTGTTAGTATTTGCTCAGATAAGCCTCCTTTCCCTCTGATAGTGTCAGCCTTTGCAGGGTTTCCTGAGCATTTTCCCACAGTCACTAGATACCTTTTTTTCCATGCTAGAATGACCATTTGACAACATACTGAGCTGGACTTTAGAAAAAGATCATTTAGATTTTTAATGGGGTGTTCAGCAACCCTGTGAGATAGTTATACAAAGAACTTGAAATCGACGACTAAAGGAAAAACAGTGCTAACTGCTCTGAATGTTATTTTCAGTTCTCAGTGTAGCGGAAATACAAATTGCCAATATAAAAAAATGTCAGAGGAGAACGTTTCCATTTAATTCGGTCTGTCAGTAAAGCTGTGCCAGGCCTGTAGCTGGCTCAATGTTGTGAGTCTAGGCCGCAAGGCATCGGAGGATGCAATCAAAGAAACCCAGAGCTGCAAGCAGGCGTTTAGTATGCGGGACTGAATATCTTGCACAAAGCAAGACCGAGGTGCCTTCCCCAAAAAAGATACTTTCTGCCCCTGCTTGGAAAAGCTACAGTACTTCAGATTGGACTTTGTAGGGACCCAAGGGCCCCCAGTATTGATAGGGCAGAAAGCAGAGGGCCAAGTAAAGACAAAGCAAAGCACCGAATGCTCGGGAAGCGATAAAACAGTTTGTTGTTCTCGTGTGCAGACTGAGAAGTGGAAGAGGGTCCTGCGTGGGAGCGGAAGGGTGGTGGTGAGTTCATGGCAATCCTACTGAGATGGGCTTTTCCCATTAGGGGCCAGGAGGCCAAATAACATATGAATTAGGGTTTAGAAAACCCAGGGGTGTGAGTCCAGGGTAGAAGAAGGTGCCAAGCACGAAGGTGGAAAAGTAGAGTTGGAATCAACAGAAACAGTCAAGAAGAGGGCGAATGGGGGAAGCTGTAAGGAAAAGAGATGAAAGAATAGGAGAAAATATTGAGGGAGTGGAATTGACTTGGCTCAGAAGTTCATTAGACTTAGGGAACACGAGGAAGAATGACTTCAGGTAAAGCATGAGATTTCTGGCTTAGCTGACTGCACTCTTAACCACGCCTTCCTGACAATAGGAGATGCTGAACGCTACTGCCTTGTGCATGGTTGTCCTCTGCAAATGTAGAGGTACAGGTCTTAATCCCCATCATGACTGTATTTTAGTAGGGCACGCACATGAGTATGCGTGTGCACCCATGGCTAGTCACAAGTCAGCACTGTGATCTAGGATGTCTGGTTTCCTGGACTGTGAGGCCATGAGGCACCATGTGGAAATCTACACTCTGTAGTGGCAGGTATAAAGCAAGGTTTCCTTCTGTTGCATTTGAACAAGCTGAAAATAAGATATCTCCTAAGCAGGGGAACACACCTCTTTTATTTATTTATTTATTTATTTATTTATTTATTTATTTATTTATTATTTTTCCATTCAAAATTTCCACTTCCTTCCCTCCTCCCATTCCCCTCCCGCTCCCCCACTCACCCTCCTCCCTCCCCCTTCAGTCTTAAGAGAGGGCACGGTACCCTGCCCTGTGGGAAGTTCAAGGCCCTCTCCCCTCCATCCAGGCCTAGGAAGGTGTGCATCCAAACAGACTAGGATCCCAAAAAGCCAGTACATGCAGTAGAAACAAGTCCCAGTGCATTATCAGTGGCTTCTCAGTCAGCCCCCATTGTCAGCCACATTCAGAAAATCCTGTTTGATCACATGCTCGTTCAGTCCCAGTCCAGCTGGATTTGGTGAGCTCCCATCAGATCAGGCACACTGTCTCAGTGGGTGGACCAACCCCTGCAGCCCTGACTTCCTTGCTCAACTTTTCCCCCCTTCTGCTCTTCAACTGGACCTTGGGAGCTCAGTCCAGTGCTCTGATGTGGGTCTCTGTCTCTATCTCCATTCATCGCTGGACGAAGGTTCTGTGGTGATATTCGAGATATTCATCAGGAACACACCTCTTTTAGTCTGCAGAGATCAGGATTAAAGATAAGCTTGAGCATCCTCAGAGAAACTCAGCACCTGGACTTCAGATCTATTTTGAAATACCTGCTTTGGTTTGAACATAGTTTGCTCCCTGCCCACTGTCCCCTATATGGGAATTTGGGACTAGCGGAGGCCATCGGGGTAGAGACCAGTATATGAGCACTGGTGGCTTCATTAGGAGAAAGAGACAAACACAGACACACTCTCCTGCAGACTCTGTCATTTGCCAAGTCATTCTCTGTAGTATTGTGGCGAAGGCAACAAGAAGGTCAACAAACTCTTTTCCTCATACCTTACCTAGTTTGTGGTACTGTGTTATTAGCAACAGAAAACAGACCGAAGCAATGTCTGCCTGCTGTGTGCCATGAAACAGAGTGTAGCTCCTTGGGCCTGGGGCTATTATAGGAGCAGAGCCTGTCCAGTCCATCATGAACTTGGATGGGTTTCTGAACATACCCAAAGGGACACATATGAAAGGAGTAAAGTCATTTATATTTTTTGCTTTTAGTGGATCTTATCTGCACCTTAAACAAGTCCTTGTTTAATTTCTGAGCTGACATGTCTTGGTTCAACATTTTAAAACTTTCACAAATGTTCAAAGCAAGAACAGTTGCTTTCTTTATCCTTCGGTCCAAGTGCATTGTCCTGTATGGATGGGCAAGTTTCCATCTTGAGGCTTGAGTGAAATACTTTTTGAAATTACATTGACTGTGTTCATACTCCATGTTTTATTTATATCTTCTTTAATGGAATTTATCTTAATATTTTCCCTATCTTGTTTTTAATACAGCTTTCCATCTAAAGAGTTCTGTTTCTTTAAAGTTGGCTTAAACACACACACACACACACACACACACATACACACACAGAGAGCAGATTTTCTCCTAAAAAGAAAAATTTCCTCTTCACTGCAAGGGACGCACAAGAAGATTACTGGGATGAATTAAAAACTATCTTAAAATCAGCATGTAGTTTTCATCTTCTAAAATAATAAATGAAAAGTGGGAAAGTGAAGCTCAACAGTTTTATTTTGTAATTACAGAAAAATTAGTGTCAGACATCTTTAAGAAAAAAATTTGTTCTTTAACCAAAAAACAAAATAAGAAAAGACCCGCTGATTTTATCTTCAAATGTCTTGATGTAAACAGGAGCTATTTTTGTTATCAAAAATTCTGTTTCTTGTATTTTTTTTCCCTAATGAGTAGGAAACAACAGACAGGCCTAAATTCTTAACATTAAATGTTCTCTGATTTCTTGCAGAATTTCAAGAATCAGAGATAGGGATTAGAAATGGTTAGTATTGCTTTCCTACTTCATAAGAAAGAGAGAAGAGAGGAGAAAGAATGAGAAGAGAGAGAAAGAATGAGATAGAGTTTTATTCTTCTTTCCTCAATAAATGCCTGGTCCTGGGGGTTTTCTGAGAGCTTGTAGACTGCTTGTGAAAGAAGAAATGTTTCCTGGATGTTGGATGATGAAGGATGATGATGCTGAAGAGCAGTTTGAAGAGGATGGACAACTTGAAAGTGAGCTGTAGCTCAGTGTTTGTAGGTTGAATAAGTCAATATCTTGAAGGATCTTAGAGATCCATGAATTACATCGTGGACTTTACTTCTGCTCGTCACTAACTTTCTACTTCCTAGCTCTAACACCGGTACTGAGAACGCCTCTCACCAGGGTTATCATCGGTGTTCAAGTCTGATTGAATACCACATGTATAACACTCATTGCCTCCATGTAAATCTTTGATCTTTTGGAGAATAACCATGGTTAAGACAACAAGTAATAAATAACATCAGTCTTACAAACCAAGCAATATTAACTGAGGAATACGTCAGATTTATTGTACTAGACGGAGAAATTGGTGATGTCAATACACAGTACAGAGCTTTATAAATTCATACCCTGGAAACACGTATTCCACCTGGGTCCAAGCAGAGGTGCAGTCTTCAGGAGACTCTGAGTCTCCTAACAGGCAGGCTGGTGATGCAGAATTCAAAACACCCACGCTTCTCACGTGGTGATTTACAAACTCCATCACTGTAAACAAAGTTTGACATTTATTTACAAACAAAAGGTAACAATATGGTCTATTTCATTTATAGTAACAAACATCCACAAATGAAGAAGTTGCAGCCTTTATACTTCTTTATATTGAAGCATGTAGAAAGTCTTTTTATTTTGTTAATGTAGGTAATGAGTTGGAAGCCAAGCTCAGAAGGCGTGAGGGCATAGATAGGACACCAAGTTACTACTGAGCTAATAATCATATTTGAATATTTGAATATTTGAACCTCATATATTTTAAAACTTATGCATCTAAAAGCTTACAAATTTAATTAATCACCAAAAGGGATACAGATGTTTAAAAGGTGATTAGGAATTAAAGCCACTCTTCCAATTTACCTGCAAATGATTCTTTCTACACCTCGGCTATGTGGTATCAGAAGAAATGTCTTATTCTTTCTCCAGATATGCTAGAAGAAAAGGGTTACTCTAAGGGGGACTTGGTGTTTGATATTTTTAGAACAAGCTGCAATGCACTCCTTGAAATATTCTTTAAAGTGCTACAATTCTCTTAAAACATTAAAAAATGTGTTTTAGGAGTAGGTCACTGAGACAAGTGGGTGGGTAAAGGTTCTTGCCACTAAGTCTGCCAACCTGAATTCTATCCCCAGGTCTCACATGGCGGAAAGGGAACAAATTTCTGCAAGCTGTCCTCTGACATCTATATGTGTACTATGGTGGCAGCATGCTTACTCACTAAAGAATAAACATATAGATAAATAAATAAATCAATGGAACAGCAAATTGAAAGACAAGACAAAATTTATATTTGCAATTAGAGTAGAAATAGTCATAGTATATTCAGATAATGAAGAATGCACAGTTATGACTGGATGGATTAAAATTCAAATCTAGAAAGTAAAAGATGATCAAGATAAATGAAGAGACATTCCATCATTTAAATGGAATTCCTGAATATTATAGAATGTCCTTTCTTTCCAAACCACCTCTACCATAAATGTGATCAGACTTCTCATAGGATTATTGAAATTCACTAGGAAAAATAAGGATTCATGCATAAACAATCTCATTTTGAACAAGGAAGGAATAAGAAGCTTGCCCTCTTGGATTGCTGTTTTTCCTGACAACATTTTGTACATTCTATGTTTCTTCACACGTATACATAAATAGAAAAATTTAGCAATGTGCTTTGGTTTGAAACAAATAGCATTTGAGATTTGTAAAGAGTATTTTTTAGAAAGCAAATTCACTAGAGACTTTCTGATGTGATTTGTTAGGTGCTATGGGAAGGAGATAATACTACCTTGCTAATACCCATTATCTTTTGTGAATCCCCATGAGCTGCAGAGGAGGGAACATTTTTGAACCCAAGAATCTGATCATATGGTGTCCTCATTCCTTAGATCCCCTAATGAAGTCTTCTGTTTGAACTGCGGGTCTCTTCAAACCATCGTTTAGCATTTCCATTTCATTAAGCAGTGATGAACTTGACTTTTGCGTGTGTATGTGAATTGTCACAGTTGTGCTTTGCTAACAAGGGGTGAAGCAATCTGCAAAGTTCACTGAATAAGTTCCCCGGAGCATCAAGTTCTCACTTAATCTAATTAAGTACTTAATTAATCAAACTGCAATGGCAGTTTTTTTTTTTTTTTTCTTCAAAACACTGTACAACTGTTAGAATTCAAATCAGGCTAGGAAACAGCTTAGCTTTTTTTTTTTCTTTAAACTGGAACTTTGATCTGGAGTAATGAGTCCACCTTCTAAAGGTGCTTGCCTTCAGAGCTTCTTAACAAAGGACTTTGAAAGAGAGAAACTTTTATCAAGTCCTTTCTGCTTTTGATTAAGGGTTAGGTAGACTGACAATTTTTTATTGATTCTAAGATTTCTAACCAAAAATTGTACAAGAAATCTAAAGCCAAAGCAATTTCCTCAATATAAAGCATTCCTTTTTGTCTTTTCTTATCAGAAGTCAGATATTGTGCAGGACACAGAAGAAAGTGGTTGGCAAACTGCTAATATAGGTGAAACCATCTTTGAAATTTCCTGCTTCATGGAAAAGTCTGCTGGATACTAGGTGCCAGTAGGTTAAAGATGGATTCCCGCAATGTTACAGAAGAACTTTGGGTCACTGTCCAGGCAACAAGATGTCTCTGTCAATTCTAGAGTTTTGGAACTTGCATACAATGCACTTCCTTTTTACTTAGGTAATATTATATAGAATAGATAGTTACATTTATAATTTTCCTTAGTTATGACAAATGATAAAGAAGATATGATGAATATTATAACTATAATTCTTGTTTGATAACTGTTTTGTTATATGTAATTTTATGATGTTAAAATTAAAACCTTCCTTTTCATTTAGACAGAAAGGGGGAGGTGATATGGGATTTCCCTCTGTATGTTGTGATTTCCATGGATTAATAAAGAAGCTGTTTTAGGCCTATTGCTGGGCAAAACAGAGCTAGGCAGAAAAAACTAAACTAAATATTGAGAGAAAGAAGGCAGAGTCAGAGAGAAGCCATGTAGCCCTGCCAGAGACAGATGCTGGACAGAACTTTACCCAGTGAGCAACAGACATGTAGTGATACACAGATTAATAAAATGGGTTAATTTAAGATATGAGTTAGCCAGAAATATGCTTAAGTTATTGGCCAAACAGTATTTCAAATAATAACTTTTCTGAGTGATTATTTTGTGGTCTGGGCAGCCGGGTTAGACAGGATGAGCAGGAGTTTATTGGAGTCAGGTATGAGTGTCCATGACTCAGGAACATAGATTGAGGGTACTCAAAATTTCAAGTCCTACTGTGGAAGCATCTCCGTGTGGAAGCATAAGTTTCATGAAGTTTTTGTAGTAACAGAATAAAGACCACATTTCAAAACACATGACAAACACCAGAGAGGAGGATTACAGCAAAGCAGGGAAGCCTCAGCTCCAGCCCTCTGATGCTCTCTGATAACATGCTTAGCTTTGGGGTTAGCAGAATCTAGAAGTCTAGTAAGTCAGTACATTCCAAAAGGTTTCTTACCTATAAGGCCTGACACAGAAGTGGACAAGGAATGGGTAAAGAGAAATTGCAGTTAGGCTCCGGACCTGCCACATTCCACCTCTCCACATCAGGGCAGTGCTAATTCTGCCAGCCATCCTTTGCCGATACAGCTTCTTTCCAAGAATTCTCTTTCATACACAAAAATACAGAAACAGCAAATTCAGCAAAGTGATGTTAAGCACGTCCAATGGGGCCTTGCTTATCCACTCTCACAGGGAACCTGATTCCTGGTGGTGATTAAGGCAATTGGCACCACTCCCTGGTGAGCTTGCACTGGTATTAGTGGCTCTTGGTTCCACGCACTTTAGTAAGGCTCACTTGGTGGGTGAGTAACTGGTGGGAAGTTCTATAGGAAAATGGTTTGTTTGTTTATGTTTTATCAAAGCAGAGCAAGGGTTGTAGAGAGTTCTTTGATTATATTTTCTCCTTTTTCTCTTCTGCTCACCAGTCCCTTTTGCACACATCAGCAGGAAACAAACACGAGTTGTTCTTGTACGTAGCTGGGACATTTCTTTCTACCCTCTGCCCTCCCCCACATGTTGGAAATTTGAGGTCGACTGTAATTTATGTTAGAAAGGTAGTCCCTTCCTTTGTTTGGAACTGACAGAAGATGACTTGGTTTGCCTTCATCCCATCTGTAGTCTTCCATTTGCTAATGTTGACAATTCTTTTTAGGATGATTTAACCAATATGCAAATAATGATAGCATCATCAGCCCATCGATACAAGAGAACAGGAAACCCAGAGTACAGAGTATAGATTTGTGTCTCTTAGAAATATACTGATTTCATGCCACTTTCAGGTAATTAAATCTGCTGGTTCTTAACGGGCAGAGCTACAACTTGGGGCTGGGGTGGAATCCTATGTCCTCCCTTGGGAGATCCCTGTTGGCGACACCACCATGCCTGGTCTCTATCTTGTTCATAGTTGCAGGCTCTGTATCTGAGCAGCATGTGGCTTAGCACATACTCAGTAAGACCTGTAGCTAAATACCTTCTTACCATTCAGAAAGTTATTATCCAGGCAAAATCATACTCCAGGGAAAAACCTACATATTATATATAATATATACATGTGATAAACATGACTTTTGTTTATAAAAAGAAACAGACACACACATATATACAGACACACATTTATGCATGCATGTTAGATGCACAATCACATTGTATTAGTTAATTTCTAGTCATTGTGGCTATTTACCTAACAAGAAGCAACTACAAAGAGGAAGGTCTGAAAGGTACACAGTCCACTGTGGGAAAGCATGGTGGAGGGACTAGTTTCTGACTGTGCTGGCAGGAGTGTGGGGCTTCCTATGACTTCATGGGGACAATTGGAAGCAGAAGAAAGTCCAATTGGATATAAGGCTGGGCTATAGCCCATGGTGCCTGCCCCAGCAACTTCCTCCCATGAGGCACCTCCTAAGACTTCCACAACCTCTTAGACCATCAGCTGAGCACCAAGCGTTCAAAAACAGGAGGCTGTGAAGAGTGTTTCACATCTGAATCACACCATTGTTCAAATGCATATGGTAAGTGAAAGGCTGTTATTGGTCTGCTTTCTTGTTTCTTCCTTACCAAGTCATGGGCTTCTCCCTGTATATATATATATGGTGTTCTGGGATCCAGTTATTTTCTGAGTTAGACTGTCTGCTGACTATCCCATTTCAACGACTTTCTGATTTAGATTTAATATCCAGGGTGCTCTCACAAGCAGGTGTTCTTATTTAAATAAGGTGGGCCCTAGAATAAGATGAAGGATGTTTGTGATTTATGTGTTAGTGTGGAGAGTGAGAGATGGCATATTTGGATTTCTGTTTACATAAACTTAAAATAGAAACCTACAATAAATCTGCATATAAATAGGTCATTGTAAATAATCAGCATAACATGCTGTCACCAACTTAGTAAATATGTACCACAGTAAAATATACCACAGTAAATAAATTGAATTTATTTTAATTGGAATTATGTGAGAGTATTTTTAAAACACAGTTGAGGATTTTCTCTAAAACATTATCAAGCCTTTGCTGGAGAGGGTGTGGAGAAAGGGGTACACTCATTCATTGCTGGTGGGAATGCAAACTTGTGCAACCACTTTGGAAATCAGTGTGGCGATTTCTCAGGAAAATTGGGATCAACCTACCCCAAGATCCACTAATACCACTATTGAGAATATACCCAAGAGATGCCCCATCAAATGACAAAAGTATCTGTTCAACTATGTTCATAGCAGCATTGTTTGTAATAGCCAAAACCTGGAAACAACCTAGATGCCCTTCAATGGAGGAATGGATGAAGAAAGTGTGGAATATATACATATTAGAGTACTACTCAGCGGTAAAAAACAATGACTTCTCGAATTTTACATGCAAATGGATGGAAATAGAAAACACTATCCTGAGTGAGGTATCCCAGACCCAAAAAGAGGAACATGGGATGTACTCACTCATAATTGGTTTCTAGCCATAAATAAAGGACATTGAGCATATAATTTGTGATCCTAGAGAAGCTAAATAAGAAAGTGAACCCAAAGAAAATCGTATAGTCATCTGCCTGGAGAGGGGAAGTAGACAAGATTGCAGGGCAAAAACTGGGAACTTGAGGGTGAGGTGGCATGGGGCAAAGGGGAAATGGGATGAGAAACGTGAGAAGGGGAGGATGGGAGGAGCTTGGGGGATTGGGATGGTTGGGATATAGGAAGGGTGGATACGGGAGCAGCGAAGTATTTATCCTAACTAAGGGAGCCATCTTAGGGTTGGCAAGAGACTTGACTCTAGAGGGGTTCGCAGGTGTCCAGGGAGATGTCCCCAGCTGGTACCTTGGGCAAATAAGGAGAGGGAACCTGAAATGACCCTATCCTATACTGATGAATATCTTACATATCACCTTAGAACCTTCATCTGGCGAGGGATCGAGGTAGAGACAGAGACTCAATTTGGAGCAACGGTCTGAGCTCTTAAGGCCCAAATGAGGAGCAGAAGGAGGGAGAACATGAGCAAGGAAATCAGGACCACGAGGGATGCACCCACTCACTGTGACAGTGGATCTGATTTATTGGGAGCCCACCAAGGCCAGCTGGTCTGGGACTGAATAAGCATGGGTTGAAACTGGACTCTCTGAGCATGGCGGACAATGAAGGCTGATGAGAAGCCAAGGTCAATGGCACTAGGTTTCGATCCTAATACATGAACTGGCTTTATGGGTGCTTAGCCAGTTTAGACGCTCACCTTCCTGGACGTAGATAGAAGACCTTCGTCTTCCCGCAGGGCAGAGAATTTGGACTGCTCTTCAGCATCGAAAGGGAGGGGGAATGGTGTGGGGGGTGGAGAAGAGGAGTGGGGATAGGGGGAGGGGAGTGGGGGGAGGGGGTAATATTTGGGAGGAGGGGAGGGAAATGGGAAACGGGGAGCAGGTGGAAATATTAATAAAAAAAATAAAAAAAACAAAAAAAACAAAAACAAAAAAAATACAAACAAAAAAAACATTATCAAGAAGCTGAGGAGTCAGGATGTACCGGGGATTCTTCTGGGGACAAAAAAAGTGTAATGCACATAGTCTTGCAAATTTAATCTTCTAGGCATAGTTTCACCTAATGAAACGCTCCAAACTAATTTTTTTTTTTTTTTTTTTTTTTTTTTTTTTGGTTTTTTCGAGACAAGGTTTCTCTGTAGCTTTGGTGCCCGTCCCAGAACTAGCTCTTGTAGACCAGGCTGGCCTCGAACTCGCAGAGATCTGTGTGCCTCTGCCTCCCAAGTGCTGGGATTAAAGGCTTGCGCCACCACCGCCCGGCCCTCCAAACTAATTTTTTTATCTTTATCTGTAAGATGTCATTCTTCAGGGAGAAGCCTGGGACTGACATCAACATTTCTTTATGAATCTCATTGGCCATAAAACATGTATGTGCCTTCACAGACCTTTAGTGAAGAGAGCAATGCTTATGACTCTGCTATGGATCCTCAGCCTAGGAGGATACAAGGGAGAAGTGGAGAATTTCATGACTAGGGTGTTGATGAAATGGAAGAATCCTAATTACGATCGTCTCAGACCTAAGATTTATCCCTTTTCCTCCAATAACATTCTAGAGAAAAAGCATCATTAAAAGAACTGGGTCTTCATCAAGCATCAGCTCCGGGTGTTTGGAGGAAAAGTCATGGAGTCAGGGAGTTCACCCCTCCAAAGCATTATTAATTTCTGAAATCTTAAAGCTTTTGCTCAACCCTGATATCCTTTTGCCATTGGGCTAACTTATCCAGTGAGACGTCAGTAAGAAACTTCTCCAGAGGATAAAAAGAACTAAAACTTCACCACTCAAGGTCAGTTTCAAATGTTTGCAGAGGTTGTTGTATGCTTTAAAGTTTCTCTTGCTGTAGTTTCTATAGTAACTAAAATATGAGCTCCTTCCTCAGCTGTCATAGTCCTTCATTGTTAACTTTGAAGAGCAGAACTGCGCCTTCAATCTGCTGTACCACTTTTACAAACACTAGAGTTTCTATAAATCATCAACTCATTCCAGTTGTGGTTTCCCCTTTATTGCCAACACCCCCATAATTTACATAACCAAATATTCTTTACCAAAGATAATAATAAAATTTCAAATGCAAAAATACCTTTGAGGAACAATCTGCCTTGTCTGCTGGCTTTTGGCTCCATTAGGTGATTTAACTCAGCCCACAATGGTGGAGAGGCCCTATAATTCTCAACCTGATGAACTAGGCTTCTTTTTCAGGTGCCGATGACCGCAGCAGAATTTCCTTTCACACATCTGTTCCTTCCTTTGAATGTGCCAAGCAAATAGAAATAAATGATGAGAATATGCAAATACAATGCAGAAGCTTAAGCACATCTCTAGAATAAAAATAAATTAATATATCCACAAATAATTGCTCTATCTACGAACACATAAATATTTATTGAAAATTTCAGTTCGTTGCAGGAAATCTGAAAACTTTGGTGATAAGCCTACTTCTGTGACAAGCCATCCATTATTTTGATAAAAAAACTCTTTAGTTAAAATAGACATGATATCATAAAGATCATAAGTGTATTCTTAAATGTAAGCAAATAACTCAAATTTTCAAATTTTTTTTTAAGCATTGGTGACTCTGCTCAGTTGCCCCCATGCCTGATGCCTGGAGTCCAATCCCCAGAACTCAGATGGTATAAGGGAAGAACTGTCTCCCCTGGTTGTTTCTTAATCTCTACAAGCACATCATGAACCCAATCTAAATGCAATTAAAAAATAAGACATGAGAACTTTGGGTAGATCTATGACATGTGCCCATGCATACTATGCTGTGCTGATGTATGGCAGAGAACTTTTATTATGGCCTCATGTTTCAGAAGGATTAAAAATTTACATCACTCATATTTCAGCCAAAGAGTCAGTATTATCTAAGGCTTGATTCATTGGTGCAAAGATCGATTTCTGGAGGTGATTATCCAATGGTGACCTGCTTCTCTCACTGTAAAATTCCCTCTGGATTCTTAGAGGACTGTTTTCCTACCTATCAGTAATCAGAACCATGTAGATTATTTCATTGGGACTTGCAACATGGTGTCTGTTAATGTCTTTTCAGGCTGCTATAATAAAGTTCCTTGGACTGAATAATTTATAGACAATAGAAAGTTATCATGCAATTCTAGAGATTGAGAAGCCCATGATAAAAGTTCCCAGAGGTAATTTCTAGCTGGCTTTCTATATGCCTTCATGTACTAAAGTACACATGTGCTCCCCATGTTATCTTTTACAAGGCAATAATCTCAATCATAAAGGCGCAGCTTTCCCAAGCTCATCTCCTCCCTAAACAGCAGTCTCTTAATCTTACAATGGGTTAAGTTTAAATGTATGAACTGGGTGGGAGGGCAAGAATTATAATCATAACAGGATCTGATTTGATAACTTACTATGCATTTACTAGCTAGAAAAAAAATTAAAGCATTATCCTTTTCTATTCAATTTAGTGATCCTGTAATCTGTCTGTAAAAAGGAGAGAGTCGATATGCATCCGATATCTTTCTTGGTGTAACTGACACTCAGCATTTGCTTTGGCAACTATAAACACATAGATATTTGTCAATCTGCTAAAGTCAATCATTTGTGTTTTAGCTATTTGAATACTACCATCTGTTTCAAATTTAGAATGCCAATATCAATAACAATAAGATCACTGGCTCTAGATTCAGATTTCTTTGGAGTTTTCTCTTTGATTAAATACTGCAGGAGGAGGCCACTAGTTAGTTCCTAGCCACTTAGCCCCAAAATAATCACACAGAAAATGTATTATTTAAATTCCTGCTTGGCCCATTATCTCTAGTTTCTTATTGGCTAACTCTTACATCTTAATTTAACCCATTTCTATTAATTTGTGTATCACCACGTGGCTGTAGCGTATCGGCTAAAGTTTCAGGCGTCTATCTCTGGCTGTTCCATGGCTTCTCTCTGACCCCGCCCTTCTTTCTTCCAGCATACAGCCTAGCTCTCCCCACCTAGTCCTGTTCTTCCCTGCCATAGACTCAAAGCAGTTCTTTAATCAATAAAAGCAATACATAGACAGAAGGACCTCCCGCACCAAAATACCATTAGAGAGATGTGGCCAAATATTTGCTTTAAAAGTCTTTGAAATATTTGCTATTTTCGTCGTGTGTGTGTTGGTTTGGAAAAAAAAAAACTGGCCCCCATACATCTACTGTAACAGGCCTTGTTGAGCAGGTGTGGCTTGTGGGAGGAAATGATCACTGAGAGTGAGCTGTAGGGTTTCAGAAGCTCAAGTCAGGCCTAAGAACTCATATTATCTTCACGCTGGCTGCCGAGCTGGATGTAACACTCTCTTCTTCAGCACCATGTCTGCCTGTAGCTGCCATGTTTCACCATGAGGATAATGGACTAAACCTATGAAACAGTAAGCCAACCCCAATGAAATGTTTACCATTGTAAGAGTTGCTGTGGTCATGGTGTCTCTTCACAGAAATAGAAATCCTTACTAAAACAATGTGCATAAATAATATTATAAAAGAGATTTATTTCAATATGCATTAAATTAACAACTATTGGTTTTTAGTATTTCTTTTTTTTTTTAATATTTATTTATTTATTACGTATACAATATTCTCTCTGTGTATGCCTGAAGGCCAGAAGAGGGCATCAGACCTCATTACAGATGGTTGTGAACCACCATGTGGTTGCTGGGAATTGAACTCAGGACCTTTGGAAGAGCAGGCAATGCTCTTAACCGCTGAGCCATCTCTCCAGCCCTGGTTTTTAGTATTTCTTTGAAATTAATTGATTTTTCTTAATTAGAGAAGCATAATGATTTCAGTATAACAACCACAGGAGATACAGAAAAGATCATCACTAACCTCCTAGGGTTCTCTCTGTCCCTGAATGTGTAATTATTTTTATTCATTTTGGAGAGAACATTGCAGAAAAATACAGAAGAAATCCTTTATCCCTATTGTCCTGAGTGTACCATGCCTGAAACATAAATGAATATGCTGTGTCTTTCCACAATGCCAGAATTCATTGGATGACAATGAGTCTGCAAGATTTTTCTAAATCTTTCAATTACAGCAGTTTATCACTTAATCCACCTATCTTAGTAGCCTGGCAGAAGCAAATGCAAGTTCTTTATTCCAATCTTAAAATTACTCATATTAACCTCCATATCACACAGCACATAGAAGATAACTATATCTATCTATCATCTATCCATCCATCTGTTTATCTATTTGTCTGTCTGTTATCTATCATCTGTCATCTATTTATTCATCTATCATCCATTATCATCTATTTATCTATCATCTACCTATCTATCATCTATCTATCTATCTATCTATCTATCTATCTATCTATCTATCTATCTATCTATCTCTATCTTTCCATCTACCTATCTATCATCTATCTATCATCTATGAGTTGCAGAATTAATAGAAGTTAAAGAGGCTGCAGCAGAGTTCAAAAGATTTCAGAAGTGAGCTGATAGAGTCTTGCTAATAAGGTAATTATATTAACTGATAAAATAATGATAAGTAAAAAGATTATCTTACTAAAATATAATAAACTAGACCTGTGCCCGAAGGGAGCTGCTGCTGTAGTTATTAGAGTTAGGTTTGAGAGGAAAGCTGTAGAATTTGTCTGTGAGGTTAATTAAAGGCTGGACCATGTTGGGCAAGTCAGAAGCAGAAACAATGGATCAGATCTGTATCCTGGTGAAGGGACAGGTAGATGGGGGAGCAGGCAGTTGAGTGGGCTCTGTCAAGAGCAGTAGACCAAGCCAAGCTTTAGAGTCTGAAGTCCTCAGCATTTGACTCATATATATTAGATATTAGAAAGTAAACTGGTGTGGGGCCATGCCTTCATAGTTTTAGGTGTCACTTTATGGGGTCCAGAGAAGGGAGTTACATTTTCTCCATAGTCTGGTGTGTCCAATAAGTGCTTGGGCCTTTTTTTTTTTCAATGTGATTTTAATATGCCTTTGTGCCCACCATTTCAGTTCTCCTCAACAAACCTATAGAGTGTCCCCTTTCTGATGTGGGAGTCCCCTCTGTATGTTGTGAATATGCTTTATTGCCATTGGTTAATAAAGAAACTGTTCGCAGTCAATGACTTAACAGAGTAAAGCCAGGCAGAAAATCTGAACAGAGATGGAGAGAGAGAGAGAGAGAGAGAGAGAGAGAGAGAGAGAGAGAGAGAGAGAAGGCAGAGTCAAAGAGACACCATGTAGCCACCAAAGAAGGGAGACGCCAGACGGAAACTTACCGGTAGGCTACAGCCATGTGGCAATACACAGATTAATAGTAATGGGTTTAATTTAAGAGTAAGAGTTACTTAATAAGAATTCTAAGCTATTGGCCAAGCAGTGTTGTAACTAATATAGTTTTTGTGTAATTATTTCAGGTCTTGGTAGCTGGAAAATGAAAGAGCAGCTTCTACCAACACCTTTCTATCCCCAGGAATATGTCATCTATCAGTCTGTGACAGACAGATGGTTAAGTTTTGGGGTTTACCAAAAGGAAGTCATCCTTCTACCAAAACTGGGCTCATAACTACTTGTAAAATGAATGGAGTCTCCTGTCTCCTCTTAGAGGAGGGGATTGCAAGGTAGGAGGGGAGAGGGAGAAAGAAACTGGGAGGGGAGGATGGCAGGGAGGCTATGCCTGGGATTTATTTATTTATTTATTATGTTTAATAAATAAATGAATGAATTAAATACAAAGTCTTTTAGGGCAGTGCACAACCTCAAAACCATGGTTTCATAAACTCTAAAGTAATTTAGTGTAGTGAGGGACTAGGGGTTAGGTAGGAAAAGGAGGTTCCAAGTAGATTAACCTACTTAAACTTTTTAGATAGCTGATTTCTTAATTGATTTTCTTTCCTGTCTAAGGAAACTTAATGCATTTTTTCCTCCCAGAGAGAATTGTTTGGTGGGATTTTCAAATCTCCCACAGGAAGAGGGGCCTTTCATTTCTTTATCTGGATTAGTCGGTATCTCAACAGGCCAAACCAGCCAATTCTGAGAGAGAAAGAGAATCTGTCTTACCCTAAACACATGAAAGTTTTTCCTTTGCTCAACAAACATGGATTCTGGATTCCAGATCCGCTCTCCACTGCGGAGTCTGGTTCTCTGTGTGCTTTGTTCATTCTGTCTCTGTCTCTGTTTCTCTCTGTGTGTCTCCTCTGTCTCTGTTTGTCTCTCTCTCCTGTCTCTCTGTGTTTCTCCTCTGTCTCTGTTTCTCTCTCTCTCTCTCTGTGTACATGAACATGTCTGCTTTTAGTAAAACTTGGTTGAGTGCTGAAATCTTGGTTTCTCTGCCTTTCTACTCTTTATACTGGTAGAGAAAAAGAATCTGTCCCTGCAGCCATAGATGACCCCACCACACTGGCAGCAGTAGGGCATAACCTGGTCTCAATTCGATCTTTAAGCGGCTTCCTACTCTGTAATTTATTCAGTCCTTTTGTGAAGGGCAAATAATGTTTTACTGGCAATTTTACTGTATTGTGATAAATTCCTACAACTGGTGTTTTTGATTAAAGAGCAGACGTATATGAGGCTTTGTAGATATCATTGATTCTCTTTAACAGTGATTAAGTGATTTCACACTCCATTGGCACTGTACACAGAAGAACACCCTTTCCCCAAATGACGTGTTTATCAGCTTGAATGGGTGCTACACGGATACCACTTAGGAGAATATAATTTAGACATTTCTTTTTTTTCTAAAATGATAGAACCAAAGGAAAATCAAAATGTTACTCACAACTGCTATTTAAAAGCTGATTAAAACCATGACTGTTCAAATTGTGGCTTGGAATGGAAGTGAATTACATCTGCATTCCAGGGTTTGATCCAATTTGTGGAAGAGAAAGCCCAACCATGCATGAAATTGATTACATTAAACAATGAGCTACCACACGCTTAGGGTGAGGGAAGCTGTAGTGTAGACCTTGGACCCTTCCAAACCTAGAAGTGCCAAGAAAAAGGACAGAGTGCCAGCATCGCAGGCAGCACACAGTTCCTCATGTTGTGGTGACCCCCAACCATAAAATTATACTTGTTGCTACTTCCTAGTTGTATTTTTGTTACTGCTATAAGTTGTGATGTAAATATCTGTGTTTTCTGATGGTCTTAGGTGACCCCCCCAAAAGGGTTGTTTGACTCCCAAAGGGGTTCTGGCCCACTGGTTGAGAACTGCTGCATTAAAGGGACCAGTCACAGTCCTTTCTCTGGTAGTGCTTTTGGAGGTCAGAAAACTGCTATTTAGTGGATACATGAAGGATAGGATAGCAAAGAGACAGGAAATATTTACATTGACCTTTGTGTCCATTTGGAAACATTTAGAAGATTATAATGACTAGATGTGTAAAATTGGAAGGCAAGAAAAGAACATGCATGCTAAGACCATAAAGAGTGATTTAAAACTGTGGTTCTTCCTTCCTAAGGGATAAATTTTTGTTTTGCCTCATTTCTCTGAGGCTGAAAGATTTATAACACTGTTTTGTATCCAACTATTCATGGTCCAAGTATCATGGGAAAGACTGCTGTATTATCTGTTCCCTGGGATGATATAAACCAATGTTTATTAAGCCCTAGTGAGGTATCAACGACAGATTAAAGCAATGATTGCAGCTCAGTACAACCTAAGGAGTTTATTGGTTTATTTACAAAGCGTGGGTGAGAGGTTATTACAGGAACATGGGTGACCCCAAAACAGCTACTATGAAATCCCACTTCATCATGGAAGCCACATAATGCTATCCCTCTTTCCGTTTGCTGTCTGGTTCATGACAGTAATAGTTCCTCCTAAGAGCTCCTCTTGGAGCTAAAGGAGGACATGGGTAAATGATGGCGACAACCTCTGAGGAGACTCCTGTGGACCCTTCCCACTCCTTGGTTCTTCTACCGTACCGGGAAAATGTCAATAGCTCCATTACCATTCTCATAGACCTAGATACTTCTGTACTGTTTTGCTTGATCAGTTGCTGTGACTTCTGAACCAAGAAGATCTGTACTCCAAAACTGATGGGATGAATGTGTTATGCCCGCGGTGGGGGGTATACTGTAATGGAAACTTTTAAAAATGTAAAATAAAAGAGTTTTAATTATGTTAGAAATGGATCTGAGGTGTCCGGGAAATGACCAAACAATCCAAAGTCCTTCAGCAAAGCAGGTGTGCTGCGACCCAATGGAGATTCTGAAGCGAGGCTGGCACACCTGCTGGAAGCCCCACTGGGCTTTTATTCCCAGTGCAAAGGGGGTTTGTTCCCTCCCTCTGGGTGGTTAGAGGATAGCCTTGCATTCTCATGTAACTGATTTTAAAAGAAAAGGTGTAAATGTGGGACAATTAATTAGCAAGGTAAATTTTCAAGATGTAATCCTGAGTGCCTCTTAGACAAATGTTGATTTCTAAACTTGTCCGGAATCCACAGTCCACAGAGCTGACAACACACTTTGGGGAAGAATAACCTCAAGACAAGAGATGCAGAGTGTCTCGACTTTTGAAGCCCGGACTTTCCATTTTTAAAGATAGAATTTCTTTTGAAAGAAAAGACGGAACATTTCATTTATGTTCCTCACAGCTATGATTAGATTCTACATCTTTTTTCATCTACCTGGCTCTGTTTCCCTTCTTGCTTTCATTCCTTCTTGCTTTAGCCTTCCTGAGGGCCTACAGGGATCATGCAAATGAGAGACCCAGATGGGACTCCAATATGACCATTAAAGCAGCTCTTTCCCATTGTCTCTTCACAGAGAACTCTTGTCCAGAGACCCACCCATGCTGAGGCTGCCCAGGTGGGGGTCCTGCCTATACTGAGGCTGCCCAGGTGGGAAGACCTGCCCATGCTGATGCTTAGATGAAGGAGACCTGCCCACGCTGAGGCTACCCAGGTGGGGACACCTGCCCTCGCTGATGCTGCCCAGGTGGAAAGACCTGCCCATGCTGAGGTGTCCAGATAGAGTAGGGTGGGGGGGATAAGGAAAGGAAGTTGGAAGTTGAATGTTGGTTCCATTCCCTGCAGGATCTTATTATTCATAGCATTGAATGATGGTGTCTTTCCAGAGCCTCTCAGCTTACATGTCTTTGCTCCTAGAGACAATCTCTAATAGTGATAAGGGTTTGAAGTCTGGGTCCTATCTCTATGCACTCAAAGGTTAAAGAAAAAATGCTGGGCGGAATACAGTCCTGTTGCCTCCTTATCAGAAGTGACCCTCTCCTGCCTGTGTAATGAAGGATTCTAGTCAGGCTAAAACACCACTCATTCCTTCTCAGGACTCGAGATTAATTCTCCTACATGCTTTACTTCTGCCGTTTTCAATTCTTTACCGTTCATCTACTCTAGACAGTCCTGTCCCTAAGGCTATGGAAATACTTCCTCAGGCAATGAGGAATTTCCTTTGAACATTAGATCCAATAACCTCACACACTTTTACTTTTAACCCACTGATTATTTAAAACAAAACGTGTTGTGGAATAATTTTTTTGTACAATGTAAAGATCTGTAACTCAGATTGATTAATAAAAAGCCAAATGCTCAATAGGTAGGCAGGATTTTCGAGGCAGAGAGGTCGCTGGGAAGATGGGCAGAGGCACAGAGAGTTAACAGCCAGATGAAGAGGAAGTAGGATGTGCACAAGATGAGGAAACAAGCCATGAGCCTCGGGCCAGCACATACATTAATAGAAATAGGTTAATTTAAGTTTTAAGAGCTAATTAGAAACAAGCCTAAGGTATCTGAAGAGCATTTATAATAAGAAATCTCCATGTGGTTAATTTGGGAGCTGGGTAGCAGAGCAGAAAATTCCGCCTACAAAAAGGGCCAACGCTATCCATACAAGCAAGTCATTTGTTGTCTAACACTGACAATCTCAAAGTTTAGGCATTGCTTTTAAATATAATATTTATTTCATGTATGCATTTGTGTGTGGTATGTATGAATGTTTGAGTGCATGTGCATATAGCATGCATGGTAGCCTGAGGTTGACATCAAGTGTCCTTCAACAAGCATTCCATTGAGTCAGGGTCTCTTGTGGAACCCAAAGCTTGCCAATTCCAGGCTTTTGTCTCTCTATCTCCCAAGTACTGAAAATACAGGGGCCACCATGCTTGACCAACTTTCGTGACTCTAAGTTTCTGGACTCTGATCTTTATGATTGAGTGGGAAGGGCATGGCATGCTGAGTGATTCCCCCAGGATTCCGTGTTTGTTTGTTTGTTTATTCTTATTGATTTCTTCTTTTCTCTTCACTTTTGTTTGCTTTTGAAAGCTTCTCAGGGTAGAGATTATATGCCTATGTTGTGAGGGAAGTGTCTCACTGATGTTAAGGACAGAGGTGTGAAATCAGTGTCTTGGGATTTAGTCAGAAAGAGAACTAGTTGACCTGTGAGGTGAAGAGGCCAAACCACTCTGGGACAGGAAGCAGGGCAATAGCAGGGAATGGCAGGTCAGGTTCAGGGCCAGACAGCAAAACAAGAAACGAACAGGCATTCATGAAGGCCATGTCAATAGCAGGGGACTGAGCTGAGTCTGGGAGTCTTCAGTTCCTACTGTACACACCAGGTATCAGATGATAGGTTGGTACCAGTCCACACCATCACAAAGTTAGGTGTCTATCACTTTACAGGGTACAGATGAGGAGTTAAACCTCTTCTTCAGTCTTGTGTACATCATATGTTCTTAGTCCTAGTTTTCCTGATATAATTGTAGTATACCCATGTGTTCCTTCTTTTCAATTCCCCCAAAGAAACCTATAGGGTGGCTCCCTTTCTATTTCCAGGAATAAATCACTTGTACATCTGTGACACACAGGTGGTACTTGGCAGATAGTGCAGTTTCTGCAGCCACCCACGGGCTTCTGTCAACTTTTTACCTCAAAATGGACAGAGGCTGCCTGAAGAATGCAGTCTCTTAGGGGAGCGTGCACATCCTGAAATAGCAAGTCACTTAAGAGTACTGGAATCATGCTGGGAGTGCTAGCCAGGATCCTTCCCTGAGACAGATAAAGAAATGGCTGTTTGGGAAAGCAACAGACCTTAACTCAGAGACTGAAAGTGAGAGGAGGCTTTACTGAGGCAGTGGACACCTCCTGTCATGATAAGAGGGGAAACCCAGGGTTGGAGTCCATTCCCCACTTTGGGTTATGTGTTTTGTAAGGTCCCATGCCCTTCCATTTTCTTATTGTATTACCCAAATGTTTGTCCTTCAGTGAGCCCTTTTTCTCTCCGCTACTTTTTTTCCATGAGAAAGGGAGAAGGTGTCTTAGCAATCCCAAACCCTGTTTCCCTAATTCCATCTACCTGTTTAAGTTCCCCTTAGTGAGGCATAGCCTGATCTCAACAACCATTTAAATTCTGGCCAGTGAAATAATCACCCCAACAATATCTGAAGCGCCAGATACTGTTCCCCATCTCTTTGTGCTGTGCTGAGCTGTACCCCAAGAGATGCTTAAAGCATAAACCTGAAGATGTTGACAGATGCCTTAACCATCTGCTTCCTTTGAAGGTCAGAGGAGGCAGATAGGGGAGACAATCTCTCCTCTGGAGGTTCTAGTTCTTGCCTCTGTCTTCCTCTTTGCAATTATCTCTTCACTTTCTGCTACAATGCATTCTCGAGAGTTAAGATGAACTTCATCCTAAGACCCCAAGAAAAGGAGGCTAATGTTTTACTACAATACTGTCTGATGTCAGTACAAAGTAGGGGATGGTGGAAATTTGGCCAAAGGATGGAAGTTTAATATAGCTGAACCTGTTGTATAGGAAACAAGGGAAATGTCTAATGTGCCTTATGTTCAGGACATCATGACTGTCTACCAGGAACAAAAGG
The DNA here is from genome assembly GCF_950005125.1 of Chionomys nivalis. Taxonomy (NCBI): domain Eukaryota; kingdom Metazoa; phylum Chordata; class Mammalia; order Rodentia; family Cricetidae; genus Chionomys; species Chionomys nivalis. Next base: position 47,491,590 of record NC_080102.1, on the reverse strand, counting down.
GAACTACCCAAAAAGAAACAAACAAACAAATGAACAAACGAATAAAAGAAGCAAAACTTGTGATACCTTAGATGACACTGTGTCCAAAAACATCAGGTGATGAAGACCAGAGAAATTATCCCTTTCCCCTCCACAAAGCTCCACCCCAACTCTACGTTTTCCTATTTATCCCCAAGTGATGAGAGAAAGACAGAGACAGGGAGACCCCAACCATACAGAGCATACTAGGTTTGGAGATTCTTATCAACCATTCTCTCCTATGCTCATAGCACTTCCCTTAGGAGAAATACCTAACTCCATGGGGACAACTCAAGTCTCAGTTCTTTCCTTAGTCATAGACTTTCAACAATACAAGAAGCTTAGACAGTTCTTTGAGTGCTTATGCAGACATAGCAACAGCTCCCAGACATTAGTCTTAGTTTATCAACTTACATAGAAAGACCTGTAGTCTAATTACCATACCCCTGGAAAAAACAAGAAGATCTTGGAGGAAGCTAAAAAGTATGCAAGATGAGCTACTTAGTAGAAATCCTAAAGTCCACTTGCCTAGTGCAAAGGTCACACCAAATCAAGAACCTACTTATTGGAATTACAATACTCCAGCAGGAACCATTAGCTCTAGACTGATGGTAGAAAGTTCTATTGTGGGAATGGAAAACTGCCTAAAGAAATCCCTTCACAAAGACAAAATAAGAGAGACCACTCAAGAAAGGGGAGAAAATCCTGCCCTATTTACAACACGATAATAAGCAGATTAACTTTCTTGGCCACTATGTCTAGGGTGAATCTAGATATGAGACTTTCAGGAAATTCACAGACCTGAATCCCTTATCTCCCAAAGAACAAGAATTTAAGACAAGCATCTCAATACCCAATCAATCCCTGACATCCTTAGAAATGGATGTATGGAACCCCAGACCTCTTAGACTCAGTGATCAGCAATTCAGACCTGAAGGAAGACACCAGGAAAAAAGAAGAGCAGAGAAAGGAGTCCAGATGATTAGTGCTAAAGGGTGGATTGTTCCCACTCATAAAGCAACAAAACTCAACACTCTGGCAAACTTACAGGGCTGAGCATGCCCAGGGAATAGTTGTGGTCCCACTTCATGACATTTTGGTCTCTGACAAAGAACCTTGGAGTGCCGCAAACATGTAATTTGCTTGGCCAAGAAAAGTAATTTACTGATAGATACTAAGGACACTTACTTACTTAGTCCTTATCTTCCTTTCCTGAAACTTTTTCCTTACAGTTTACAGAAATAGTGGGAGTAGAAGCAACCTCTCAATTTTAACTTTTATTCCTCTATAACTATGCCTTCGTGAAGACCCTGTTTTTAATCATCTATTGCTTTAGGTTTCTCAATGCCCTTCTTCCTTGCTGAGAAGAGATGTAATGATCTGTCTAAGGGCAATCTTCAGTATGACAGTATACTTAGATTCATGACAGCCCTAGCCTCTGAGGTGACCCAAGGGATTTCAGTCAGTTGAACTGTTTGCGATATGGGATCCTTGGTCTCACTCAAACTGCTTAAATCCTAATCTAAATCTAGCCTGGGGTGAGTTATCTCAATACAGAGGTCAATACTATGGAGATGCAATGCTGAACTAGGATTACAACTGATCATCAGCATTTTCTAAAATGCACCTACTGATCTCTTGCTAGTTCCCCTGTGGTACCTTAATCCCTGTAGGCAAGCCAAGCAGAGAATTTTACAGACTTATTAATAAGGAAACAATCTCACTGTAACCTCTGGTTGTCATCCCTACATTTTTCTGTTTCAGGCTCCTGAGTCTACTTAAAGGTACAGTGGTAGTAGATGCCCTGCATCTTTTTGCATTTCTTTGTACTCTAAACCTTGATACATGTTTTCCTCTGAATAGGAGGACCTAGTCACTGGAGTTTACCAGCAGCACAAAGGGACAGCCTCTACCTTTTTGTAGGGCACTACAAAAAGGTCTTAGGGACTCGGTTTTGCCAGGAGGCATTCTTTACTATGCAGGTGGTATTTTTATATATAGTCCTTGCAGGGAAGGTTCAAATCAAAATGCCATCAGGATCTTAAACTTCCTAATCTCTCAAGAGAACGAAGCATCTCAGAATATGACCCAGATAACTCAACACGAAGTGCAATAACTGGAATGTTTTGACATTGCAGCAAGACAGTGATGCCCTTCCAAATTAGATCACAGTCCAACTAGTGCTACCAAAGACAAGTAGATCTGATCCTTTTGAGGGATGGCTAACTATTGCCTTAAATTTGCCAATTTTAGATTAAAGTCAAAACCTTCTCTGAAGTTGTCAAGGGCTTGTTAGAGAGTCCCTCGTAGTCATATGGACAGGGCATATGCCAATATACCCTCACAAACATACCTAGAGAGGTTTCTCTCTGAAGCATTTTTGATTTGAACAATCTGAAGCAAAGATATCTTGTAAGCAGATGAGTACATCTCTCTCAGTCTGTAGAGATCTGAATTGAAGATTAGTTTGAGAGTCCTCAGGGAGTAGCCATAGTAACTGAAGGCTTGAAGATGCTAATATGGGCATCATCTTACCCATCCTCAAAGCTTCAGTTACTCTGTAGGCAGAGAGGACAAGAAGCGAAAAAGCCCTGAGGCAGAAGTATGTGGGGCATGTCATAAATAATATCCAAGAAGACCAGTATGCTACAGTCAATGGAGCATAAGAGAAATAAAGAAGAACTGAGTGAAAAAAAAATGGTTGGGCAGGGAATGTTTAACCACCAGAAAGAACTTAGCTTTACTCCAACTGAAGTGCAAAGCCGTCAGGAGGGTTAACAGGCAAGTGAGAGAATTGTGCTGTTTTTATTTAGTGTTCCTTTAGTTAGCATATAAAGTAATTGCTCTTACAGAATTTTCAAACATACTTGCATTTTTACTGTATTTATTGTTTTTCCCTTCACACCTTATATGCCTATACTACCATCTGGGGAAATGTGGAGAATATTATCAACCAAAACTTGCTCATGAAGCATAAATAAGAGTTCCAGAACTATTAGGAATTATCCAGCTCCCCAAATATTTAAATATTTCTCAATTTGTTATTTCTTAATCTGATCAATATAATAATTGAGACAGTGTCCCAAGAGCAAGGTTTTGTTTTTCATCCACAGATAACAAAAAGGGCTTCTGGAGACTGGCATGCTCAGTGCTACAGTTTCTATGATTCAGTTTATTTGGTTAAAGTATTGTTCCAACTGACCATCCCAGTAAATCGGATTCTGAGTCTGAGGATCTAATCTATTTTTCAAAGCAACAGCTAGAAGGCCTCATACCTCACCAAGTAAAGACCAAGATAGAATTGAGAGTCATGTTCAGTAAATCAGAAGCAGGTAATAAAATATCAGGCAACCCTCCTGGTTGATTCAGAAGTAATTACCAAATCTTGTGGCATTTTAAATCTTGCCCTAAGCTAGTCAGGGAAAGTTTTTCCAACTGGGCACATTTTTACATCCTGAGACAACAGTCTTCTCCACCGGAGGCACCAGCTGTGCTGACTCAAGTGGGCAGCTCCTAGACAGCTCAGAGGAGATACCATTTGCTGACAGGAGCAGTTACTTTCTAAGTGGAGGACACAAGGCAGGACACATGCAGTGGTCAGCCAAATGTCAGTAACAGTCTTCCCCATCACCCCCTTCTACTTGATCCAAAATGCTAAACTCAGGGCTCTGTTTTGAAAGCAAGAATAAAAAGGATTAGCACTTGCACAGCTTTGAAATATGCCTGCATGATCTCTGATGCCATATTACCTACTTGAAAATGTGATATTAACAGCCAACAATTTGCCCATAAAACATAAACAAGAGATTCTAGGCCTGCCATGAATTATCCAACTCTCTAAACGAGTGGTTGTCATCCACTGCAAAGAGCATCAGTAGGACTTGTGTGATAGCACCCAAAGGAATAGGGTGGTACCCATAGAGGCCACAAAAAATGCAGCTTAATAGATCTCCTTAGAATTAGCACTGTTCCTTCTAAAGATGAATTGTATAAAACAGAGGAGTATGCCCAAAGAGGAAGAGTGAGCTTAAGAACTATGTGGCAACTGAAGAGGACCGTAGATCTACTTGGAGATTAAAATAGTAATTTTCCAGGTTCTGCAGGGGAAAATAGTTAAGAAAATGCATAATAACTCTTCCCCACTTGGGGAGAGATACCCCCTAGAAATGTTAAGACAGCTATTTATAGCTCAGACACTGTGCTGACTAGTATATTATATCAATTCCACAGAGGCTAGAGTCATTTGAGAAGAAAGAATATCAATTAAGAAAATGCGCCCAATAGATTGGCCTGCATGCAGGAAAGGATAATTTTTAAATTAATCATTGGTGGTAGGAAGGTCCAGCCCATTGTAGATGGTGCCACCAATGTGTAGTTACCTGGTCCTGGGGGCACATAAGAAAGCAAGCTAAGTAAGTCATAGGGAAGCTCAGACCAGTTAAGCAGCATCCCTCCATGGCTTCTGCTGCGGGCTCCTGCCCTGACTTCCCACAATGAAGGACTGTTACCTGAAAGGGTGATGAAATGTACCTTTTCCTTCCCATGTTGCTTTTGGTCATGGTGTTGGAACACTAAGACAGGGACTATCATAGTAAAGAAAGCATGCCATGCCTCACTCTGTGCACACACAACAGCTCTGGACCTCCTCTTCACTCTCCTCTTCCTCCCTACTCTGCCATGCCTCACTCTGTGCACACACAACAGCTCTGGACCTCCTCTTCACTCTCCTCTTCCTCCCTACTCTCCTCATGTACTCTTGAGATAATCTGAGGAGAAACACTTATACAGCTGAGACCTGGCAAATAGAATTTACTTGGATGCCTCCTTGGGTCAGTTTGAAATAGCTGTTAGGGTTTGTAGACACCTACACCATCTGGATAGAAGCTTTCCATACTAAAACTGCAGAGGCCTCTGAAGTGGCAAAGGTCCTCTAAAGGAAATAAGGATCCCAAGGTCTGGCTTCCTTCACTCACTACAGAGAAACAATTGAACTTCAGGTGATCAAGTCTGCATTGAGAAACTTTTGAATAAGATATTATCTACACTCTGTTTGGAGGCCAGTCATCAAACAAAGCTGAATGAAATAACCAAATTATTAAACACATCCTAGCAAAACTTTGCCAGGCAACATCTGAAATATGTCTAACACTATTACCCATTGTCCTCATGAGAGCTACAATGGCTCGAATGCCAAGCTCTGCTATGCTGAATTACTGTTTTCCTTGACAGTTTTTGGTCTTAGACTCTGTAGTCAAGAAGAAAATTCTTCTGCACATAAGGACATAATAAACCTAGGGCGCTGGGATATGGGAAGAAGGTTATGTACATCCCAAAGGATGGTGCCACAAAGGTTGCAGATTCTGGAGACCAAATCCTCCTTAAGACCCAGAAAATTTGCCACAAAATTGTTGGATCTTTGATGGAAATGATATTACCAGAAATTTGCTAATGTACCCTACAGTGCATTTGATGAATGGTCCTAAGCTCCCTATGATTGCAGGGCTGCTGAGAGTCATCTTAGGTCCTTATCTTTAGACTATCACCAGAAACCTCAAGCCAGATCCACTTTAACCAAAAGGCAAAGGCCTACACCTACCTGTAAGCTGATGGAAACCCTCAACCTGTTTAAAAGCAGAGTTAAATGGTACCCTGGTGAGTATTGACTCATGTTTGGAAGCATCCCTGCTCTGACTCCTGTTTCCCTGTAGGAATCCTCTCCTAATGCAGTACTGAAGTACTTATGTGCCTTCAACAAAGTAAAACCATTTCTTCTGGTTTTTATTTCCCTTGTCCTTTTTATGGGGCTAAGATAGCCTATGGTTTCTATTTTAAACAAGCTGACTGACATCACCAACTTCTCTGATTGCTGATTTCTTCTAACCTGCAATAAATACATCAGAAGCAACTGTCCCTTAGAGGTCACTCAATCAGTATGGGGGGAACAGCCCACATTGAAGTCTTATACACAGGCTTTAAGTATATTATAAAACCATCAACAATGTGGTGGGAAGCAGCCCTAGACCTCAATTCTCAAATTGGAAGACTTCTCTCTTGGAACATATCTTTAAGCCAATGGATGGCCATATACACTTCCTTGAAAAAAAGGCGAGTTTCTGTTTTTCACATTTTGATGGCACTGATCTATTCATAGTGAGGCTAAATGTCTTGCCATGTGATGTGGGATTCCACTCTGTATGCTGTGAATACCATTGGTGAATAAAGAAACTGCCTTGGCCTGCTGATAGGGCAGAACTTAGGTAGGTGGGGAAAACTAAACTGAATGCTCTGAGAAAGGAGGCAGAGTCAGAAAGAAGCCATGGAGCTACTGCCAGAGACAGACATGTTGAAACTTTGCTGGTAGGCCACAAGCCTCATGGTAAAATATGAAATAATGAAGATGGGTTAATTCTAGATGTAAGAGCTAGCTAGCAATACACTCCAAGTAATGGGCCAAGGAGTGATTTATTATTATAGTTTCTGTGTGATTATTTTGGGAGACTGTGTGGCCCGGAAGTGGCCAAGTGGCCTTCCTATAATACCCATGTGATTTCAATGTAGAGTTTAAATGGAGCAGGACCACACTGGGAATCAGAGGGTGATGGGAACTCAAACTAAAATCCTATGCTATAACTCTTGAAACAATAAGATGTTTAACTGTTTTCTTAGTAGCCATTCTCAATCTGCCATAGCAACCAATGAAACTAGGAAAGAGCTTTTTGCATACCTCTGTGAACTAATAACTTTTTGTTGCAGGATATTTTATCACATGGTGAACCCTTAGGTCAGGAGGCAGAGTCAGGAACAAGTTGACAGAAAGTAGTCGTAGAGATTCAGAGGGACTCTGGAGGATAGAGAGGTGTACAGGAAGTAATAGGGAGGGACTTTGAGTGTGTTGGTCTTTTTGTTTGTTTGTTTGGAAAAACAGAAGGATGCTCTCTTTCTGAGATGCCAGCGAAGAGAGTTCAACTAGTTGCTCCTCAACTTCGGAGCTAATGCGTTTTCACCCCAGCCTCTGACTCCTGAGTCTTATTGGTAAATAGAACAATAGAGATTTAATTAAAAACTAAATTTGATGGCAGTGACAGGAGGCAGAATTGATGGGATGTTAAAGTCCCACAGTCTCTATCCGTCCTCCAGAGTCCCTCTGAATCTCTATGACTACTTTCTGTCAACTTGTTCAATGATAAACAGACCAGTAACTGTGGAGCCATAATTACTGACTGAAACAACAGTAGATTCAGGCACCGAGCCTGTGTGTGTGGGGGGGGGGGGAACACACCTTCTTGTTAACATACAGTCATAGCAAAGGCAATACAGATCATTTCCCACAATTAAATATTCTCATCTTTGTCAACAGGCCACGGGCTACAAGGCTCCCCACCATAGCACCTCCTTTCTACCGGTATGTACAGGTGATAATTTCCTTGGGACTTGTCCCTCTCCTGTTGTTAAGGGAGCATGTAGCCATGCTAGCTCACTTTACAACTTTTCCATAACTACATCTTACAACTGTATTTGGTTTGGCAATGCATTATTGTGAAAATATCTCTTATATTCTAAGAACCAGAAACTTTTGATGTACCTCAAAATCAGAGTTAATAATACACCTTGAGGTCACTTAAGACTTAAGATTGCTATCCTGCTGTGTACTCAGCCTGTTTGTTTTACCAGCCTTTAAGAGAACAATGTAGCAGTCAATCTTATTTGCCTTGGATTGCTCATGTAATCAACTTTTACAGCCTAAGATAATTTATAACTATAATCTTAATTTTTGCTTTCTTCCTTGCCTCTGACCCAAGAGTAATGCATGTATATTTGCATGTGTACTATAACAATAATTTGATGAAAGTAGCACATAGGCTGAAAGCAGCCTTATAAAATGAATAACCGCTATAAATGCTGGAAGCAGCATTTGGATGTTGCTTAGTAGTGTTTGTTTGTTTGGTGTCTGGGTCAGTGGGAGGTGTTTGGAGTCAGTGACTTAATCCCTTGTTAAACTCCATCAAAGATTTCACAAAGATCCCTCATTCCTTCCTTATTTGATGCTTTATGTGCTGTCTAATAAAAGAGAGTTAAAAGCTCTCTGTGAGGGACAAACACACATACACACACACACAGAGAGAGAGAGAGAGAGAGAGAGAGAGAGAGAGAGAGAGAGCCAGGGATACTCAGATTCATAGGACAGCATTCAGGCAGATACAGATTCAGACTGACACAGAAGACAGACAGAAGATGATGGAAGATACCGGGAGAGTGAAGTACAGGATTTTCAATCTGGAATAGTTCTTGGGTGAAATGACACCAAGGTGGTGCTTTGGTTTCTGTCCTTAGTGAGAAACTAACACATTAGCGGTGACTCTGTGCTTGTTATTCAAGTGTCCAAGCTGACACATTTTGGTGCTTTGTGTGTGGGCCCTCTAATGGACTTAGTCCAATGGCCAACCAATGTTGTGAGCTTATATTATTTTAGGTACTTTTGTGGAACAAGGATATTTTCTGTTCTATCCAGAGATGGTGAGTTCAACATATAGCTGTGTCCACCTTCCTTGGCTACTGAAATATACAAAAGAGAATATCCCAGCTTCTGGGTGTAGTACCAACGTGGTGTCTTTTCTCAAGATGCCCTTACTAAAAAAGGAGAGACATGACCTCAGGACTACCAAATAGTCCTGAGCTTAGTGTCCTAAAAAGTGAGGTACCATAACAATCAGGTGTGGGTTGACTCTACAGGGGTGTTTCTTTTCAGTTGTAGAAGTTTTTAACATAGAAAGTTCAAAGAGAAACCCAGTCTCAGCACCAGGGTAGATATGGCAAGCCACCATGGTTGCTGTCAAGGCACAACTTGAAAGCCTTGGCTTTCTTGCACAAATTGTCCCATAGAACCATGGGGCCTTAGGTATCTTGGCAGTCCAGGCAGGTACTTGTGTAATGCTTAACAAAATATACCATTTGGAGATATATAATTCATTAAAAATTAAACAAATTTTATAAAATTATAGGAGATAATTAAGGTATACTCAACTCCAAACTCCAACATCTATCAACTATCATAATATGGCTCCCTTTTGGGGTCCATCCACAAGGGTAATAACAGCCCAGGACTCAATTTTTTATTTTAGCTTGTACTTTTAGTCCCTATATCCCAGACATAATTTTGTGTCTCCTGGAATCCAAAACTTAATGTGTCTAAAAATGATGACTCAAAGCTAGCAGCCAGTTGTTGACCCAGAATGCCCCGAGCCTGAGATGAAGCCTCCCTTCTGACCAGTGGACAAAATAAAGAGAGATTTCCATTATCCTTTTTAGGCACGGTCTAGCGCACCATTAGCATGGAAGCAGATACTAGCATCACCTTTATGCATCACAAAAAAAGATTTTTAGACACAACTCTCGAGGAGAAATGGAAGCATAGTAGGAAACAGCAAAAGAGTCAGTTCTAGGAATTAAAATATAGCAGGTTGTGGCAGAGAAAAGTACCGAAGCCTTTAGCCTAGCCAAGTTTCATTCAACTGCCCATTGACTGTCTTGGGGAAGAGAATCCCAATCGTCCCACCTAACCTGGATACTTTAGCTGAAGTCTCAAATGAACCAGCTCCAGCTATTGAACAGCTAAGGGTTGCTACAGGAATAACTGCAGGCAAGAAGAGGAGTGTCCGAGAAAAGCTAAAGACTGGCAGCTGTGTCTGGGGTCCTTCCACAGTTTTCAAAGTCCCTTTGTGGTTTTTCAGGCAGTCCGGAGAGCATCTATAAAGCCTAGCTCTAGGATACACACAATATCATCCCTAGAACTCATAATAAGCATTTCTAGCCACACCTTTTCCCACCCAGCCTGGTGGGTTTATCTGTGCACGTTGCCCGACAGGTGGCATTCTATTTGTATTTGCTGTGCCCTGAGAGCTCAGGTTTTCATGCTGAATCAAAGGCTGCAAGGACAGTGGCTCTTGGCTTTCCAACCATTGTCACTTCTAAATTGCAGTCACAGACCTCCTGTTGAGGAAGAGATTACACCCCACGTTCTTGTTTCTAAATCAGACCTCAGCCCTGACCAATGGCTGGAAGCACAGTTGGTACAGATAAGGATTCACTGAACATCATCCAGACTAAAGTAAAACTCCTGTGTTTTTGCTTATCATTTATAAACCTTTTTTTAAAAGCCTCTTCCTTTTCTGGCATAAAGCATGAGGTAGCTCCTAGTTTTCAGTGGCGTGGCATAAACTTGCAATGAAAAACAGCCTCTAACAGCTTGACAGCACCATGAATCTTACCTGAACAGGTAGAAAAACAAGTCAATTAAAACTGACGTTTGTGAATTTTATGAGATAAAAATGATAAATATTCACGTTCTTTTTTTGTTGTTGTTGTTTTTGTTTGTTTGTTTTTTGAGACAGGGTTTCTCTGTGGTTTTGGAGCCTGTCCTGGAACTAGCTCTTGTAGACCAGGCTGGTCTCAAACTCACAGAGATCCTCCTGCCTCTGCCTCCCAAATGCTGGGATTAAAGGCGTGCGCCACCACTGCCCGGCTAATATTCACGTTCTTTTAATCAAGATTCTAGAGGGGGTGAAGAGATGATGCAGCAGCTATGTGCTCTGTCTGCTCTTCCAGAGGACGCTGGTTCAATTTCCAGCAAACACATGATGGCTCTCAACCATCTGTAATGCCAGTTCTGGGAGATCTGGTGCTTTCTTTTGACCTCCACAGGTACTGCAAGAACATGGTGCACAGCCATGCCTGTAGTTAATACACTCACATAAATAAATAAACAAATAGTTTTCTTTAAAAGATTCTAGAGACCAGCCATAGTTTTTTATTAAAGATTCTAGATAGAATAAACATATGTAATGGCCAAATGTCACTTAAAATTTTGAATTTGTTTATCTGCTGATACTTGGATTAAGTTCTTGATTGTGAAGTACTGAATAGTTTGGGCAAACGCACAGAATGTGTAAAATTGTGGCACACACTGAGACTGGGCCTCACAGGGTGTGATGAGATGGCCTCTGCCTCACACTCTACTGGGGATCTGTGAGACATTATATTGCATGCATGGTTTAGTCACCCCTGGGGCTTGGAAGTTTTCAGAATGTATATTTCAGTCACATTTCTCATTGTAAGGTGATGATGCTTTGGGTTAGAGATTTAGAAGACAGCGGCAGCAGCGGCGGCGGCGGCGGTGTTGACAGCAAAGGATGCACAGAGACACTTGCAGACTTAGAGGGCAAGATCTGGGCTGAAACGCGGGCTCATAACCATCTACAGTGAGGCAATTCAGAAACAAGGATACTCCAAACCAAAAGAAAAGAACTTTTCTGCTTTGAAGAAATCAGCTTTCTTCGTAGGTTCAGAAATAGAACTTAATTATACTAACTTACATGCTATTTTCTTGTATTCCAAATTTGCTCATGGCTTGAGAGCTTACAGCTTTTAGTGGAACCCGTCAAGGGAAAAGGTATGAGCCCAGATTAAAATCTGAAGTTAAATTAAAAAAAGAGCTCAGGGTGAAATAAAGCCTTGAACCATAAAATCAAATGAAATAAGCAAATAAGGTAAATCTAAGTGTAAGCCTAGTTAAGTCAGGGTTAGGTGCACATTGCAGGCAACCAGAGGAACTTAGACAGTGAGGCTGGGAAGTAGAGTCAGAACGCTCCACAGTCTCCCATTTCCTGACAGTTCATTTCAGGACAAACTCTGCTCTCTGACAAAGACCAATTGGCACTAGTTAACCATAGAGGCCTGGCAGTGGTGGTGCACGCCTTTAATATCAGCACTAGAGAGGAATATAAGGCAGGATGAGAGAGGAACTCACTCTCTTTCAGTCCGAAGATTTCGTAGAGGTAAGAGCTCTCTAGTGGTTGACTGTTTTGCTTCTCTGATCGTTCAGCTTGACTCTCAGTATCTTTCTCTGGGTTTTTATTATTTGTGCTATATCTAGCACTCAATGTGGGACAAGAGCCCATGATCCTGGGATTAAGAGTCCCAAGCTTGTGGGCTGAATGTAAGCTCTCAGCCTGTTTGCCTGCTACTGTGCTCAGTCATGGTGGTCATGGACACACCTTTTGAAACATTAAGCAAGTCTCACTCAAGTAAGACACAATATGGCCAGCTGCTTCACAATGCTGCTGCTGTAACTTTCCCACCATGACAGACTCTACTTATGAAAAATAGCATTTTCTCACATGAAATCATAATCTCTGGTTAACAGTTCAGCAAGATTGAGAAGGTTGCTAAATATAAAATATAAAGTTTTAAGAATAATTATTGCGCTGTATAGAGCTACATTTTTGTTTATGATTTTAAACCAGCATACAAAACACAGGATTTCATACGCCACTTTAATACATACTTAATTTTGGTTGATTCTTTTCTCCTTTCTACCCATCTCTTCTCCACCCAGCCTCCCTGGCCCTTGCCCAGCAGTGTTCTCAATAGTTCCCACATCATAACCAACATTCGTTGATATTGTTTTTTTTCCATGAGAGTCATTCTGACAGAGAAAGATGAAATCTCAAAAAGAATTTTAATTTTTGTTTCTCCAGTGGCCAAGGATGTTGAAGATTAACAAAAGTTATTGGCCATTTGTAGTTCTTCTTAGGAGAACTGTCTGTCTGACTTGTTATTCTATATACTGGCTGACAGAGTTGCTTTTCTGTTTTCTGATGTCTAGCGTTTGTATTTCTTTACATCTCCTAAATGTGAATGGCACTCCGTCCATTCTGTAATTCTTGTTTCCACGCTGGTTTTTTTTTAACAGCTGTATTTTTTGAACTGCATAAATTACAAAAACAGGTTTATTTCAGTTTTAAATAAACTTTGATTTTTATCTGAATTGTTTAGTTGTATTTAGTTTATAACATACTTGAAAGTATTATGATATTTTATTTTATCTAGCATCATTTAATTAATTTATTATTTATTTGTTGCCTTTTTTTCAGATAAGACCTCAGAGCCCAGGTTGTCTACGAACCTGATCCTTTGGCCTCAGCCTTACGAGCACTGAGATTACAGCTATGCACCATTGTGTCTGGCTCAAAACTACTGCTATTTTCATTGCTACAGAATTCTTTTAGTTTTCCTTGAGCACTGACAATACTTCATTTGTGTCTGTCTTTGAGGGAATCTCAGTTGACAAACTGTCCGGGTCAGACTGGTTTATATATCTTGAGACACGGTCTACTGAAGAGAGTCAAGGCAGGAACTCAAGGCAGGAACCTGGAGACAGGAACTGAAGTAAGCCCCATGGAGGAAGAAATGCTGCTGATTGACTTGCTCCTTGTGGATTGCTCTGCTTGCTTTTCTGTACACTACAGGACTGCCTGTCCAAGTGTGGCACCTATTTTAGTGCACTGGTCCTCCCATATCATCACTAATCAAGAACATGCTTTACGGACTTCCCCACGGGCAATCTGATGGAGACATTTTCTCAGTTGAAGTTCCTCTTCCCAGAGAACGCTAGCTTCTGTCAAGTTGACAGCACATATGCACACACACACACACACACACACACACACACAAAACCTCAGCAAAAAGCCAGGATGCCCATTGTTACTTTCTCTGAGAAAAGAAACTTAACTGGTGCATAAAACAATAATTCAAAATATAAATTATTATAAACATGTTCAATGAACTCAAAATGGTTATGAAAAAATTCAAGAAATAAGAAGTTAAATGAAATAATAAAATAAAACTTCAAGATATGAAAATAGAATTTAATAAAAAATTTCCTTTTAATGTTTAACATGGTCAATTTTATATTAAGCAATGAAATTTGGCCTTTTATTCAAGGTTTATCTTTCCTTTAATATTTTTAGGACTTTTGTATAAGGCAAAATGAGAAATAAAAATAGAATATTTGCTAGTATAGTTGCTGACAGCTTCACACACTGTAGGCCCTGCTGTAGGGTTTTCCCTTTGGGCACCATGGAAGTCAGAAGCAGCAGGAGAGAGGGTTGCATACCGGAGACTTTAGGGACTCCAGTTCCATTTAACTGCCACTGGTAGGTAACCCGGGGCCACAAACTTACTGCAATCCAGCTGCATAAAACTCTCCATTTTGTGTGGATTTGATGGGTGTGATTAGATTCATTCCTACTTAGAAAACGGTTGGCACTGCATGAACTCAAGTAAATCCGCCTCAGAGATTTCTCGACAAGTTTGCGGCTCAGCGGATGAACTATTTGCAAGTTACCCCTTGGCTCTGCCTGCCTAATAGAAATAATAAAGTTCTGTAAATGATTCTCAAAGTAATTTCAGAGCATGTCGGTGAAGCTTAATTGTTAGTCTTTTTTCATACAAAACAAAGACAGATACCCCCGAAATTAACCCCCCAAAACTAAACAAGTTTAAAGTCAGAGATGTTTTCTCGAATGACACATTCCCCCAGCTAAATCTATAAGTATTATAGGAAAACTGAGCTGGAAAATGATTCCTTGAAGGCATGGTGAGAATTCATTAGAGACAGATGGGCACCAATATGGCCATAGCTGCTGCTAAAGAGAGATGCTGCCGTAGGGATGAGAAGCTGCTTCTCTGAGCTTGCCCCCACATCTCTCATACTGCTCTTGGTCTTCCTTCACTTATCTCCCAAAACAGAGGAAAGAATCAGCGTTGCCCAACATAGGAGTTTTCAGATTCCCATCTCTGACTGGGCTCACCTAAGTCAGCCAGCATGCCCTGGGCTAATTATTAATATCTCACAGAACACTAGCCATATGTGTTTTGAATGCTCACTTTAGAGTGCAAACTTGGGGTAAAATAATTTTAAAAATATAATTAATGCTCCATTTTATACGATCTTCAAGACACAGATTCCCCCAATTAATGCTCTTTTTTTAATTGTTTTGTTTTTTGAGACGGGGTTTCTTTGTAGATATGGAACCTGTCCTGAAACTAGCTCTTATAGACTAGGCTGGCCTTGAACTCACAGAGATCTGCCTGCTTCTGTCTCCCAAGTGCTGGGAATAAAGGCGTGTGCCACCACCTCCCCCTGCACCCAGCAATGTTCTTATGTACAGTCTTAGATCAGTTATTACCATTAACAATTTGACTTTTATTTCAGGTCTTGAAACTTGAGTGAAATTGTAATAAAGACAAGTATAGGTACAGTCTTTGCTACTTGTAATAGAAAAAAATGAGAAGGGAATCATGTTCAGAGGCTTCTGATAGTTGAATGGTCCATGCCTTTCCTTGTTTACTAGGCTCTGAAAAACTTGTATTCAATTACAGATACAAGAGATACATAGTGGAGACAGGGCAAGCATTATGCACTGTCGCTCCTTCCAAAGCACCTTACTGGCTCCACCCTAGCGCCCTACCCACTCCACCCTCGCGCCCTACCCACTCCACCCTCAGCGCCCTGCCTGCTCCACCCTCAGAGCCCTGCCTGTTCCAGCCATGGCACCCTGCCCGCTCTACCCACAGCACCCTACCTTCTCCACCTGCAGAGCCCTACCCGCTCCACCCACAGCACCCTACCTACTCCACTAGCAGCACCCTACCCACTCCCACCTCTGAGACTGCTGTGTTCCTCTGCAGCCTTCACAAATCACACTGGAGTGCAGTATCCCCTTGTTCCGCTGCTTCTCTAGAGCCTGAGCAAGGGCCAGCAGTCAGGAAATGTTTCTTAAATGAGAAGTATGGTCTGCAGAACTGAAACAGTGATGATCTCTACCAAAAGCGAGTTACTCTGGATGGATGGAGTGTTGTCTTGAGGAACAGAGTCCCAGGCGTGAGAGGAGCATTCTAGTGCTTAGCTTAGGGGCACCTGTGCGCCCTTTGGGTAAGGGTCAGGGACAGGATTGCAAAGGGAGTTGTGGGTGGTGCTGGGTCAGAAGATGGCATGGGTTCCTCCCACCACTTGAACACTGACCTGCTACCTTGGCCTTTGCTCTCTTCTTCTCTCTGAACGTGTTTAGTCATGCAAGGACTAGAGGTTTTTGTAATGGGTAACCCAATGTCATGTGCGAAAGTCTTCTCTTGTTGACACATTCAGCCGCTGTTCTGAGGAGCTTTTCATTGTCCAGGTCTCGGAGTTCATTGTCCATTTCCCAATATGGAATTTAGCAAGTATGTAGGAGCATAAAAACAACCTGCAAAGAAAATATTATGAGCTTCCAGTCAAACACCTATCAAAGCAACGGACCTGGGAACAAAAGACTCTGCCAGGCCCAGAGCTGGATGCAAGCCTTCTGTCCATCATCTGCAAAAACACGGAGATGCTTTTCTCTTTGAACAATTGGGGTTCCTTAAGACCAAAGGTCTATATGTTTTTCTCAGCCCCAGACTTAAGAAGCTTCTAGGAGAGAGCAAGAAAATGGAGGGAACCTGAAGCCTAGTGTCCTCCCCCAGGAAGGGAAGCTTGAAGTCTCAGAGTAAAATCTGTGCATCTTCTGGTCTTTGTCGCATGGCTTTCTACAAATCGCAAGACTGCCGTAGGTCCTGAGAGCAGGGGTAGGAAGTGGACGAGATGAAGAAGACAGTCTGTGCCTCCCTCCCATTGTATGAACCTACTTTCCTTTACTAATTTCTGCTTCCTTATTTCTTTAAAATTCTACAGAAATTATGGCCATGTTTATGGGCTTAAGAGACTTGTAGCAGTTCCAGCTGAACCTGTCTTCTCAACGCTAGGATGCTGTTTATTGGCAGACAAGTATTTGACAAAGAGGAAAGAGAGTAGACAAAGCTCTATAGATTAGTCACAGAAAGCACACATATTGATCATGCTTGCCCATAAGGACAAGTCCAAAGTTTTAAACCCACTATGTTTTGTTAGTTCATATTCACCTGACAATACTAACCAGCTTTTAGAAACAGCTATGGGTCTCTTTGGGGGTAAGACTGCAAAATGACAAGGAACCATGAAACCTGAAATATTCCTTCTTGCTACTGCGGCTACACAGCCATCTATATGGAGCTCATCCCTTCACCCTCGCAGAGACAGATCCCAATGCTCAGGCTGTCCTCCAGAACCTCCATGCTCGAGTAATTGGATTGCTTGAATTATAAAGAAGCAAATGCACAATTTAAATGCTAATTTTGCCATTTCCTTTTAAATACTTATTAATTAGAACTAAAGAGAGAGAGAGTTCCTATAATTTAGTATTTTCTTTCAAAGTGGAAGAAAGTAACTTTATTTAGTATTATTGTACATTGGGGCTCGGCATGTACCACCTCATGCACAGGAGGTCAGGGGACAGCCTGTAGAGCTGTCTCTCTCCTGTCACTTTTATGTGGGCTCTGGGAAAGGAACTCAAACCCCATATTTGCTCAGCAGGTTCTTTTTCCACTGAGGCAATTCACTGCCCTCTCCAACCAAATTAGTTTAATTAACATATTCTTGCCAAAATATTCCAAATTGAAACTAAAGTACCAAATACTAAAATCACAGACTTTGAAGATCAGAAACCACTTGAACAAACACTTTTAAAAACCTCATGCTAGTTCAGTCTCTGGTTATCTTGTGCCTCTCAGCCGTATAGACATTGCCGAGGTCCATCTCCAGCCTCTGATTTGTCTGGAAACATTTGAACTGCATTCACTCTGCGGTGACTTCTTTAATTGTGTGCCTGGATTTGACCCAACTAACTCAAGTCTGTGTAAGAGTACAGAGTATATCTGACTTGCTCATTTTTTTTATAAAAGAAAATTGTGAGCTGTTTGCATTAAGGGTTTGGGAATGTTGGTCTAATTTGCTCATTGATCCTCCTGTACTGGCAATTTGTTCTCCAGGCAACAAGTGTCAAATGATGTACAGATATATCTCTGTTCTACATTTAGCGGAAATAACCACGTTTAAATCTTCTTTGTTTACATGTACTTATTTTAGGTGTATATGTATGTGCAAAATAGACATGGCCTCCATAGCATGCATGTGAATGTTGGAAGTTAGTTCTCGTTTTGGACATGCATGGTCTGATGGAACTCCAGTCCGCATGCTCAACAAGAACCTAATGAGATATCTCAAAGGCTCATTTTTAAGGTCTTCAAATATCTTTTCAGGCATGGCCTATGGAATTATGCATATAGTTTTGTATTTGCATCTTCTGTCTAAGTGGAGTCATATTAGAATTCTTTTCTGTGCCTTCAGTCTTTAATCCAGTCTCTGGTTAAAGCCCTGTGTGCATGGATCCACATAATTCTTTCAAAAGCTGTTTTGAGTGACATTTAAGTTGTTTTTAATATCACAAAAAGTGCCATCACACATTCCTTTGTTCACAAATCTTTGAGTATGTATTTGTGTCTGTAGGACCGTTTCTCATAGGTGAAAGGCATGGGCCAATGAGTGAGTTCAGAATATATTTATTTACAAGTTTGGCAGCTACTTCTAATAGTCTCTCTTCAAATATATGTTGTGAAACACTGTCATTTTCCATTTGCAATTAATATATAAAGGAAGGAATTGGACCTTAAAGATGGGTAGTTTGTTGGTGGTGAGATCCATGGGTCAGTCACAGGGAGAACTTCCCAGTCACCTTCCTGATGCTCCAATTAGCTGTGTGTCGTGGTAGGAGTCACTTAACCTTTCTGTCTCCTTGGCTTCTTTAACACACTGTGCTTTGCTGTTGGATAATACTCCTGTACACTGTAAAGATTTGTCACTCATGTTGGTTTAATAAAATTCTGATAGGCCAGTTGCCAGGCAGGAAGTATACGCAGGGCGACCAGACTAGGAGATTTCTGGGAAAAGGAAAGGCAGAGACATAGTTGTCAACCAGAAGCAAGGAAGCAGGATGAGAATGCCTTACTGAGAAAAGGTACCAAGCCTTGTGGCTAAACAAAGATAAGAATTATGGGTTAATTTAAGTTGTAAGAAGTAGTTAGTAATATGCCTGAATAGGCCAACAGTTTATAATTAATATAAGCCTCTGTGTGTTTATTTGAGATGGAGTGACTGTGGAACCCGGTGGGACAAAAACTTCTGTTTTACAAAGTTTCAAAGTGCTAACATGCAGTTTACAACCCTGGACTTAAAGGTTTGCAAAAGATTTTAACCTGATTAACATAAAGACAGCATTTCTAAATCCTGTTGGTGAATCTCTATGTGTCACTTCTTTTAAAATGGTACCAACCTCAGAAAAGCTAAGGCCTCTAAGACATGTTCAAGCCTAGAAGCCAGCACTGCCTGTGACACTTTGCTGACTCATAGGCCTGGTTTGGGCCGGATGTCTGAGGCCTGGTGTGGTTGCAGGCAATCAGCTGGAAAGCCACACACAATGGTGGAGGGCAAGGCCTACAACGAAACCACCTGAAAGCATTCTGGGGTGCTATGCAATCTGTCCAACCTGTTTTCCAATATTTCAAGTAGAGATTTGTCTGATGCCAATTCTGGGGGTGCCATGCCACCAGGCTCACCTTTTGAATCCATAAGATAAGCATCCATAGAGTGCTGCCCACCAATGTGTTCAGGACTCAAAGGCTGGGATTCACCATCATCATTTCGTCTGCCAGAATTGTGTCCCAACAGCGTCCCTCCAGTGACGCAGCACCTGCTCCAACTGGCCTTGTCATCACCGGTGTGAATGTCTGGCTCGGATACAAGGCACAGTGAGAGGGTGGGGAGAAAAGCAGCTGCCCAGAGAACAGAATGCCAGCTCTTGCCGGACATAGGAGACGGTGACAAGAAAATCACCTGGGCCTGCTTTGCTTTGTACGTGTTGAATGCTCATTTCAAAGGAGAAAACAATGAAAGGCATTCAAACCAGAATTCTGAGCTCCAGAGGGATGCTGCTAAGTGACGTGAGTGATGGGGGCTGAATGGAAGCTATTGACCCAGATCGTTGGCTCTTCCATTATTCTTATCCAGAAGAACTGATTCATTCATCCTCCATTATCCTTTCTCATCCTCTCTTCTCCAAACTGAATCCCTTCCACTCAGCAGCCTCTTCCTATACTGCTGTTTGTTTTGCTTTTTTTTTTCCAGTGAGATCTGTCACAGCTGTTTGCATGAACATGTGTGGGAGATTATTTATTGCCACGTGGGAAACAGAAGTGGCTATACCACTCACTGAAGAAAATGAGACCCTCTTCCCCAGAATACTTTAATTGCCCATAGTCTCTCAGCAACAGGTAGGGCTTTACCCATTCAAGATGAAAGGGTGACAGGTCCAATCTCCTGCCATCGTCTTTCACAAGTTACCACGATTTCAGTGACCTCATGAGTGCAATGGCCATGTCACGTCTAGAAGATACTGCTTTGCAACACAGCTCCCCAGACTCTGATTCTGACATTCTGTGCCCATTTCCACAGTGTTCTCTGAGTCTTGGATGAGCAGCTCACAGTCACTTATTCTCTGTACTTTGACCAGCTGTCAGCTCTATTAACCTATGGCCCACTTTAAAAGAAGCTTCTCCGGTGAAGGTTAAGAACTGCATCGCTCTATGGGCATCAACATGATCATTTAGAATACGAGTTGAGACCTTGCCTATTTAGCAAAAACCATAGTAGTCCGCTACCTCCACTCTCCCCTCCCAAGCCACAAGCTCTTGACGGGATATACAATATCAGCCTTGACTTTTCTATAAAACAGGCCTCAATTTCACTCAGAAAGCAATTTTTTGTCCCCATAATAGCCATGCTACTATTGTACTGATGGACACAATCTTGCTAGGCAGATCATTATCGTAACTAGTGGAGTCAACTAGTAGGTAGAACACTCAATGGCTTTTCTCCCCTTGCAGCTTGTATAGCATCTTGTAGTGGTTGCAAAAGTAGACAGCAGGTGTGGTAGTTTGAATGAAAATGGTCCCATAGGCTCACAGAGAGTGCCATTATAGATGGCGTCACCTGATTGGAAGAGGTGTCGTTTTGTTGGAGGAGGTGTGTTGCTAGGGGTAGGCTTTGAGGTCTCAGAAGTTCAAGCTAGGCCTAGTAGGTTCATTTTTTTCCCTGTTGCCCATAGATCAAGATGTAGAAATTCCAACTCTTTCTCCAGTACCAAGTCTTCTTGCATGCCACCATGCTTCCCACCACAATCATAATGGATCAAACCTCTGAAACTGTAAGCCATCCTCAATTAAAAGCTTTCTATTATGAGAGTTGCCTTGGTCATGGTGTCTCTTCCCACCAACAAAATCGTAACAAAGAGATCAGGGAACATATTCTCACTTCAGATCCAGGTTTGTTACTTAGTGTTCTACAGGCCAACTGTGGATGTCTTCAGCAAGAGAGTTTTTCACTCTAGTTCTAGTGTGCTATCAAAGGCATTAGCTAATGTTTGGGGAGACCTAGGCTTCCCTGACGAACAACCAATAGGGAAGTATCCCATACCTAGTATTGGGGTTTTCGTTTAATAACATTACCTCCCGTGCAGGGTACCTCCATTCAGACATCTGTTGATTATGTTTTTTAATAGACTTAGAAAATACTAGGTTTCCATTGTGTTCTTTCATGCACTCTTAATTTTGCTAACTCATACCTTCCCCTCTCTCTTTCCTCTGTCCCCACCAAAATATAATTATTTCACCTTTTGATTTAAATGTTTCCTCATTATGTCTCTTTGTCTCTATAGTAAATGATGCCAGCGAATGACCACATATTCCAGATTGTCTAGCATATTCATTTAGCTTCACTATTTTAATCTCTCTCTGAAAGAACTTTGCCCTGTGGCACATCTTCGGGGACTTTCACATTAGCATCCAAAAAACCTGTAAAGATGATACCTTTCAAATATTTTAGTTAATTCTATAGATCCATGGCATTAATCTGTGATTAAGCCAGAAACACTTTTAGTTGACGTTTTAAAAGCAAAACCCCTGGAAGCATGCATTTAAAAAGTAGTCCAAGTGACATAGATGTTCACATCTTCCAGACGCGTCTGTAATTTAAATTGCAAAGACTGTTTCTGTCAAAGCTGCATAACACTAACAGTGACTTAGTGTTTCACAATCGTTGGTTGAGAATTCTGGACATTGTGCAGGAGTTGTGTTAGCAGTCTTTCCAACTGTATGGAGAAAGCGATAAAAGGGCTCTGACCAAAGAATTCCCTTAAGTTTTGAGCTTGTTAGATTACACTTATGTTATGTAAGTGTATGTGTTGACAAAAACTGGGAGTATATTATCTGTGTAATGTTCCAGTTTGACACAACTTCAGAACGGTGCTTATTTTATTTGAATTTATCTCGTTTTTAGTCTTCTCAGCACAGGATATTTGGCTGATATCATCTAAATTCTCAACACAGATCCTTGACCTTTTGTGCTATTTGGCTTGAAATCATTTCTTATCTCATACACCAGCAACCATTTGTAATTTGTGGATGGTCCAGGTGGGTCAGTGGTTGCTTGGTACCATGAAACCAGAGACAAGCAGGTCACAGATATTAAGGGAGTTTTGACCAGACCTTATTTTCTGCAACTTAAATCTTTCCAGTTCAATAGCATCTATTTCTTTTTCTACAGCCTCTTAATAAGCAAGGACAACCCATACTTACAGACACTTTGGGAATCTTCTGAAATAATTTTTCTGATTTTTGCTAGATGGCTCACACAGGTAACTTCTGGCTTAGGAAACCAAACAATTGGTGCAGTAAAGTCCTACATTTAAAGTCTGTTATCATATTCAGTGAGGTCTTGCTGAAAAGCCTGTCATTTAACCAGCATAGTAACATGAAGTTCTGTTACAGCTGATTCAATTCACTCCAGCTTTCAGGATGAAGGGTTCACAGTTTTCAGGATATTGGTCACAACCCAAACACTTATGAGGCAAGCCTGCACTGGTTAAATAGACCCATGAGTGCAGGGATTCGGATGGAAAGGGGTCAGAAACTATGTGCTCTTATTTTTGTCTTTTTTTTTTTTCTCCTAGTTCTTCTGCTGCGGTCACTGGTACAGGGCTTGCTTCTTCTATATGCATTTTATCCTATAAAGAAATTATTCCATTATTGTGGTGTGTAGATTTGGGGTGATGTAGAGCAGATATGTGGAAAAGTCAGTTCTCTTGTTTGTTCTCACCGGGCAACCCATTAAGACCTTCTGCCAGAGTAGGAGCGTCTGGTGTTTGCCCCCACCCATACCAAAGAGATGCTCAGAGGAACTTTCACTTTGTGCAGGATGCTTTGCTTGCTTCTGGTTTCAGATCTTGCTTTCTTTTCCACTGATGTTTCTCTTCAGACGTTAGTCACCAGGAATACCTCTAAGAGGTTTCCAATTGACATTTAAATTACAGACCATTTCTTTACTTTTTAAAGCCTGAGGACACACAAGACACAGGAATTTATGTGTCAGAGCTCCCCTGTTTCTATCAAAGAAGAGTCAACTTAGTACAAGCAGAAATATGATGATTGTGGAATTGATTCTGTTCTTTTTTGTAATCATTACTATTTGGTAGCTATGGATTGTGCTATGGACTGTTTCGCTTTGCTAGCCTCTTTCTCTCTCTTTCTCTCTCTCTGTGTATGTGTGTGCCTGTGCACAGATTGTATATAGGATACTATTTTTCAGTTGACTTCTTTTTTCCAGTTTCTTTTCTTTTCCTTTCTCCTCTTCCTCCTCCTTCTTCTCCTCCTCCTCCTCTTCTCCTCTTCCTCCTCTTATTCTTCTTTTCTTTTCTGGTTTTTATAGACAGGGTTTCTCTGTGTAGTTTGGAGCCTGTCCTGGAATTATCTCTGTAGACCAGACTGGGCTTGAACTCACTGAGATTTGCCTGCCTCTGCCTCCCAAGTGCTGGGATTAAAGGCATACACCACCACCACTGGACTCCAGCTGCTTTTCTTGAGACTGGACATCTTACAATGCCCCCAGGTGCCATGGAATAATCCTCTGTACACTGTAAAGATTTGTCATTGTTTTAATAAAATGTTGATTGGCCAGTAGCCAGGCAGGAAGTATAGGCCAAACTCAGGATGTTGAGGAGAAGGACAGAGTCAGGAGTGACCAGCCAGACTGAGAGGGAATAGGAAATGAATGTGCCATGCTAGTAAAGGTACTGTCATGTGGCAGAGCATAAATAACAGATATGGGATAACTTAAAATGGAAGAGATAGTAATAAGCCTGAGCTATTGGTCAAGCATTTATAAGTAACATTAAGCCTCTGAGTCAATTATTTGGGAAGTGGCTGCTGGGTATTTGGGAACAGGCAGGTGGGAGAGAAAGATCTGATTACATCCAGGAATTTATTTTTGGTCAATATTCTTAGTTCCTAAACTTATCCTAACCTGGGTGCCTGAGACCTGAAAGCAAAAGAATATAAGACATTTTTTAAGACCAATTTATTTTATATGAAAAATCAGTATGATTAATCTTAAAACTCATATACACAGAAATATAGAGATTAAGATGAAAATGGGTGACCCTTAAGAGCTATACAGAGAAGGTAGCAGTTTCTTTCTCAGAGCATCTCTTGAGAAACTGCAGGTAATAAAGGATACAAAGGAAACAAACAATGCAACATTCATAGTTCATATTTGTGTCGTCATTTGTCTCTGCAGGGTTCATTTTAGCTGAAAGTATAGCTGGTGCTTAATTAACTATCACAGAACAGATAAGGAATATTACGTATGTCAGAGACTTAAATCATTTGAGCTTCTAGAAACACATGCACACACACACACACACAGAGTTACAGAAACTGCTTGTCTTTTTATCAACTCACTCAATGTGCCAGACACAGCCCACTTTTGTTCATGTGGTCTTTCTGACCACCCTGCTTTAATATCATTTCACAGCCATGGACTGGCTGGGGCGTGGAAGTCTGGGGTCACACTTGAGACCAGCAGAGCAAGGATGGGAAGCCCAGGCTGGCTTCAGAATCCAAGCCTGTATCTTGTCTACTTTGAGCCAACTTGAGACATTTGATATAAACTGCAAAGAAACAAGCCAAAATAGAATTGATTTAAGTTGTTCAGGTAAAATTTGTGGTTTCCTTGGAGATATGAATTTTAGATTATCATATTAAAGGAAAATTCTAAGCTTAGAAAACAGTGGTTATTTAGTTTCTTTGCATTTTTCATATTGCTATATAATATGTATATGATAACAAAAAAAACCTGCATAATGTTTTAAATTTCCAAAAATGATCTCCCTCATCACCACCTCTACTCTTGTTCTGCCAGGGGAGACGCTTTTAAATATTTTTGCTCATTTTCTTAAAGTGATAATTTTCATAACATTAAGTAATTTATTGGTAAAGTGCTGCATCTGAACTAGGCTTTGCTTTTGTTTGTTTATTTATTTATGTATTTGTTTATCTTTATGTTTTTCACATCATGCCTCCTGATCCCACCCCATATCCCTCCTCACCCCAAAACAATATAAAATAAAACTTAAGAGAAAAAGTGGGAGGGAACCTGTTGTGTGACACAGTGCGTCATGCAGTAAACCCTTTATCCATACATTTGTGCATGTTGGAGTTTATGAAAAAGAGTCATTGGTCTGGTTAGGGGCCCCTGGTCTCTGTTGCATCTTTGCCATTGGGCCTTCGCTAGAACTTTTCCCGGACATACTGTTGTTTCCCTGTGTTGTGGGGATCGGGCAGTCCCGGGTCAACAGGCCTGTCAATCCCCGCCCCGCAGGGTGGATGTTGGGGTGCACCGGACTGCGCAGTTGCAGAGTTGTCAGACCACCAGTTCTCCCTTGTCTTAGCCACCAGAGTGGGCTTCTTACATTTCCCTAGCTAGTTCACTTCTTATAGCAATGAGCAAGGGGCAGAGCCAGTTCTCAAGCTTTCAAGTTCTCAAGACAGTTCTCCTACAGCTAAAGCTTCTGGGCCAGCCCTACTGTGTTGTTCAGACAAGGAAAAGGGGCCGTTCTCCGGAGCGGCAGCTGACAAGGGGCAGAGAGATCTCTCTGGCTCAGGAACAGCTCTCTGGCTTTTATGACCTCAGGGACAACTCTCTCACCTGCCTCAGGCATGGGGATGAGAGGTGGAAGGGAGCTCTCTCTCCCACCCATGCCACCACAAGACAGATGAGTAGTGGGGTCAACTCTTCCATGCTCATAGTATGGAGGTTGGCTCATTCACAGCTCTGGCAACAGGGTCAGCTCTACTGTGCTGCCCAGGAGAGGGACACAGAGCCTGCCCTCCCCAGTGTTGCAGCTGGTGAAGGACAAGCTCTGGTGACCTCCCAGCCAGCTTTCCCACCCACCCACCTCAGGTGTTGACGGTTGGGGAAGGGCTGTTTTAATGGTAAAGTTTGTAGAAATAAAATCCTGCTTCTTGGGGAGGTGTCTTTCTAATGAGGGACAGACAACTCTGGGTAACTTGAGAGGGGGCAAGGGTCAGAAGACAGGGAACCTGAGTCAGTGTGGAATGATAGGATAGGCCAAGAGGAAAGGTGCTCACGGGAGCTCCATCTGATCGGTATGTTCCTCTTGGAGTGTGAGATCTCTTTTCTTGTTGGTTTCTCTCAATTGTCTTGAGGCTTTTGAGGGGCAAATTGTATTTATAAATGAAAGTTTGGGTGAGCTGTGGGATCCCCTCACCCTTCCTTCCTCCCTGGAAGAAAGGGATCTAGACAGGGCTAGCCTGTCACCATGGAGGTATTTTTCCCCACAACTGGCAGCTTGAAGCAGGAGTCAGCAAAAGCCTCCCAACCACTAGGCAGAGTGAGGTGAGATTTAGTCACAGGTGCTGGCCCATCACCATAATAAACTGTCTAGAACATGTACAGTTCACAGGTAAGTGAAGCTATCCAGGGAGAAACTCTGCCTCAAGTCAGCCTCACTGGATTTGTTTCAGACGGAAAAGGAGGGAGAGAAAGCACAGATAACATTTTTTTTTGAATGACTAGATTCTATGCAATTTCCTGATAACCAAACGCTGAGCTAATTTCTCTTAAACACTCTAGAGCCAAAGAGAGCATATGCCAAAAGCATGGGTGTGGGATTTCCGTTTGCACAATGTTCCCAGTCTTTGTTTCCTCTAGCACACAGAAAATGACAATGCCACATTGTGATAAAAAAGACTGAGCCTTGTGAGTGATTGCTTCAGCACCCACTTCGTGTCCCCAAGGCTGCAAGCATCAGTGTCTGAGTGGTCACACTGTTGAGTTTGCCCTCTGTAGTCCACATTTATATCTGTCAACCCAGAATAATTATTGCTATCGTTCCCCTTCACTGTAAAAAGTGTTGTTTCCTTTGTACAATCCCTTTGCGGCACACAGCGTTTGGAACGTCCTGACAACCTTCTTTGCGGCATGGTTCCATCTGCTTAGAAGAGGATTCTCTTAACCTATGAGCAAATTCTATTGCTTCTAGTGGAAGGAAGACAGAGTGGAGGCAGGCAACTGAGACTTGGTCCCTTTCCTGTAAACTCTTTGTAAATAGGAAAGAGCATCCTTACATTTCCATAATTATCTATCTTGAGAATGTGATGTTAAAAACCCAGCCACTCTTCCTGTGTGTTTATAAGGGTGCTGTGCTTTGCTTCTGGCTCTAAAATCCCACTTGAGTTCTGTACTGGACAGATGCTTTAGTCCTGGCCCTTTACTTAGCACCATTAACGAATGGATACCATATTGGGTTTTTATCTTAATGGAGTTGAGTATGGAAGAAAAGTGCCTGTGGAAACCAAGGTCAAGATCTCCAAACAAAAGCTTTCACCACTTTTTCCTATTGATCTGGCTGGAATAGGAAAGATAGGCCCTAATGGCTATCATAGCTTCTTCTTTTGTTGTTATGTCCAAATAGTTGAGAAACCAGTGTAAGATGTGAGTGCTTCTTATGCCTTACACTTGAGAACGCATCCTTCTTGGTGCAGAAGAATGACGCTCTTGGTCACAATCCGTCTGCAGCCATGAACCAGAGTGAGATTAATACCGGAGCTCAGCTTACTCCTTTATCATCAGTTCAAGACCCCAGCCTGTGACACAGTGCCTCCTACCTTCACAGTGAGTCTTCCTTCTGCAGGCAAACCTTTCTAGAAACCCCCTTACAGATGTACCCCGAGATATGTTTCCATGGTGATCCCACTCCCAGCCCCACTCTGTCCCGCCCCCACTCCCTCACACTTTTAAGGTAGATTCCAAGAGCAGCATCTTAAGAGTGGCACCATGCTTACCATGCCAGGCTCTGGAGAAGAAGCCCCAAATAGACTTCATCAGGCAGATGAGCGGTGACATTTTACAACCAAGGCTCGCCTGTGTCTCTGAAATTAGGAGTGAGTGGGAGAAGGAGAGTGCAGTGGGAAACTGCCATTTAAATGACAAGCCTTTGTCTCCTAATAAGCTGCTTCCTTTCACATTTGGGTGTTTCCCAGGACATAAGTGGCGTGTGACGCAGCAGGCGCATCAGTGATTTCATCTCTCGCCTCCTGTTTCCAGAAAATAGACACCACGCAAACCAAGGTTGGTAGTTATGAGTTGATTTTGTTACCTACCTAGATCTGGAACTTCCCTGGAGAATATCCAGTCTTTAAAATGACCCTACCACCATATGTTGGTACCAAGAGCAGTGCAGATACCTGGGAGAATTCCAATACATTTGTAGTTCAGAGGGGTCAAAACATGACTGCTCTTGTTTCCTATCTTAGAGCCCAGTTCCTGGGCAGTTCGTTTTGACAGTGACTTCTGGGTTAGGCATAAAATGATGTACCTTGGTTACTAGCCCCTCCAACCAAACACATTTCTAGATCCTACTCTTTCCCTGAACCAAAATTATTGGAGTATCACATAGTCCAGTGACTGAGGTCCTTTGCAGACGAACTGAAAAGACAATGATTGCCTCTGAAAAAAACAGGGGGGGGGGCAGTGTCTAGAAAGCCTTTGTACTTTTCGATCTATAAAAATCCCTCTTAAGACATGGTAGTTGGAAGAGTGCTGTCTGCCTTTAATCCGCAGGAGACTAAGCAAGAGGTTTGTGAGTTTGAGGCAAACCTGGGCCACGCAGCAAGATCCTGTCTCCAAACAAACACAGAATTAGCAGTGGGATCGACTCCTGGAAAACTGTTAAGCTGAAGATGGGGTTCACCTAAGCATGGAGATGGACCCGCATGCAGAATGGATCCCATCTGGGCAGACTTCAGAGAATGTTTTCCACCACATTCCTTTAGTTAGGGATCACAAGTTTGCCGAAGTCACAACTCTGCCTTTCATTGGTAGGGATTGATGAGACCCTGAGCTTCAGACCTTTCCCATGCATACAGAGGTAATGACACCCGACACCACTGGTCGTAGAATTTCTATAATGTTGAGTAAGAAAAGATATTTGAAAAATTCTCTGTAAAGTTCTGAGATGGTAATGAGTGTGAAGCCATAGTTCTACTGTATAAGTTTGTCTTAAAACCCAGCAGTAGACAGTGGTCAATTCTGTCTTAGTAGACGATTGCTTTAATATAGCCCTTCCCCATTTAGTTTAAGGCAGATAACTTTCAGTTATTTGTAGTGCACCGATGTTTGTC
Source organism: Chionomys nivalis (assembly GCF_950005125.1). Lineage (NCBI taxonomy): Eukaryota > Metazoa > Chordata > Mammalia > Rodentia > Cricetidae > Chionomys > Chionomys nivalis. The sequence goes on along the minus strand of NC_080102.1, from coordinate 47,462,250 downwards.
AGAAATTAATTCTTTTCAATTTCAATTTCTTACATCGTTGATCCCTTGATCTCATAAGCATAGCAGGGCTGGGAATTATTGATCCGCCGTGTTCTGATATGGACAGGCATCGAGTTTTCCTCTTATAATTCCAGTCCACACTTCTTGATACCTTTAAAATACCAATGATTTTTCCCCTCACACACATTTATATTTTGAGTCAAAAGGAATGTTTAAACTCCAGTAATGTGCCCAAATCCTTGCTTCCTTTTGGTTGAACTATTACCCCATTAAACTTGAACTAGAGTTTATATTGTCTGCTGAGAAATCATTCACCCTGATATATCTGCTCTGTCCAGTTTCAACAAATGCGTGTTGAGTCTTTCCAAGCTTGCATGTAATTTAGCTAATTTAAGACCACTTCAGCCACTCGGAGCTTTACAGCTTCCTCCTACATTCTTGCTAAGAATAGATGTAGGCAAATATCATGACTTGAGTCATGAGGTCTGTGTCTCATTAGGGGCCCTAACATTTGAAAGAAACCTCGGGGTGAATCCATGCATACAAGCTTGCCCCATAGCCTATTAAACCAGAAAAAAAAAAAAAAAAAAAAAAAAAAAAAAGGAAAGAAAACCATTTTAGCTTCTGGGTTTTGAATTGCAGCAATTCCTCTGCCAGAGCCTAAGGAGAGCTCTTATGCTGTACTGCTGAGACTGTATGGTTTTTGTAATGTCACCAGTCTGGCCCTAAAAGGTCCCTGTATTCTTTACCACCCCATGAACTATGACTCTGGAGATGGAAGAGCTCTCTGTGACGAGTTGCCTCCTTTCTCATCAAGGGCGGTATTGTTAAACTGCCACCCAGGACACGTGTATCACTGGGGATGAGAGGACATCTGTTTCTGCCTGTGAAATTTTGGTTTTTGACATAAAAAGGGAATAAATGAATTAAACCTTTCAAATCATTGTCAGATTGAAGCAAGGGGAAAGAAAAACAGCTTCAAGGGACTAGTATGTTAAGAAATAGCAAACTGAAAACACAAAGAGCAAAGAAGTCTTTCGGTTTCTAGTACATCTAGGTTTAACCTCTGTTAAGTACATCTTATTTCCAGAGCAACTTTGGGTAGAATAATGAATCTAATGATTTGATTAAGAGTAAGGTGTAAATGGTGGCTTTTCTCCATCTCACCCAGTTCCCCTGCATCCGTTTCTCCCTGCCTGTAACCCATGCAAATGCTTCTAAGATAATCACTCAAAGGCTTAATATTAATTGTAATCGTTTGGCCAATTAAATTAACCCATTTCTGCTGCTCTTTGTATTGGCACATGGCCATGGCGTACTGGTCATGCCCAGGCATGCTACTCCTTTGGAGGCTGCGTGGTGTCTCCCCAACTCTGCCTTCTTTCTCTCTGTATTTTTGTTTGGATTTCCAGCTTGGCTCTATTCTGCCTGGCCACTGGCCCAAACATCTTTATTCATTAGCCAATGAGAGAGACACATACACACAGCATATAAAGGGCCATCCTACATCAGTAAGGAGAAGTAAGAAGTCCTTGCTCAGGACTAATGGAGTTAGTGGTTGACTAGGAAGTGGCTTTATGTTTCTCCACACTTAAACGATCCCAATCTATAGAAGCAGAACAAGCAGGAGGAAAGCTTAGCAGATAAAGGGCTACCGTCATTAAACTGCAACCAATATTAATCTTATTTTGTATCCTCAAAGGGTTTGATATACAATTTTTTTCTGAACATATTAGAAAATTGTTTGACAAGGTATTTTTTATTCCTCTGTAAATGACAAAGGCATGCGGTACTAGTTAAAAATCATATGAAGAAGTGACTTGAGGCTTATTAGTAATAAGATTGAAATCCTGCTGTAATCACCTGTGATGGACACACCGTGGCATGTCAGAAACGTTAGTGAATTTCAAATCAAAGCTGATTATTCCATAGAAAGTTATGTATGTTCGCCCAGCTTCAGCTTCCTATTCATTAAAGTGAAGCAAAATTTATTAGAGAATCATGTTGTTCTAGTGAGTGTCTGACAGGTTTATGTAGCACCCAGGGCACAGGCACTCAGTGCAGGAAGATTGTTCTGATATCAACACTGTGCCGCAAGGGTTTGTAAAGCAAGAGAACCATGACGGAATTAAGATCAAGTAGGTAGTAATGGCAAGCTTTAGGCTTCCTTTTGATTCTTCAGAATGGGGAACTGGCCTTTGTAATGACGTTGCATAAAGGTTAAATTCATAATCTAATTATTTTTCCTCATCTAACCCAGTGGCTGTTATAATTTGGCTTTAATTAAATGCCTTGGCTCTTGAGAATATTGACTGTTGAGCAGATCAAAAGCGAAAGCACCCAGTTGATTTAGAACCAGAGCAAGAAATGAAGGTCATCCAACTCATGTCGGCTCAGGTTATACACAATTAGTAATGTTGGTAGGGTTTCTAAGAGCTTTCTTCAAAGGAAATGTGAAATAGATATTTAGCAAGGAAACACCAGGAAAGAGCTCATGGTTCTGTCAGTTAAGATGTGATGATTGGGGTCAGGGTAAAGCAAACAGTGTTGTGTGAGCAGAGTCCATGCTAAGATCCATTGCCTTACAGAGAGCTTCTATCCCAGGCAGGTAGCCTGTGCTCTGGCCATGTGACCTTCCAGAGCCTCCCAGACGGCCACATGCCCATGCTCACGTGAGTTCTGCAGGATCTCGTTTGTAGCACCTGTCTCCGTCATGCCTGTCAATTTCTCTTTGCTTCTCCCCTGCCTGTCAACAGTTACATTTTCTATTTCACAAGAACCATCTTGGCCTTCTTCAGTCTCTTTCACATCCTTGGCCCTTTCAGTCTGCAGCAGACATTTGAGAATGTTAATATAGGTCTAGGACTCTTTACCTGCAATAACCGGAGGCCAGGGATTCAGCCTGGAATTTAATCAAGTCTTATTGAGGAAGCAGACAGCTGTACACCCTCCCATGTGGACATACATTATTGCCTTCACATCTCTCCTTTATTTCAATCAGTTCCAACACTTGAAAGTAAGTCGCCTTACGATAATGAGGTTTTTGCCAAAATATGGAAGTGGGATTTTTTTTGCCTCATATTACAATGACTTTTAGTTTCACTCAATGAATATTTCACATTGACTTTATCTTTATTTCTTTTATCTCTGCTTCTCTCTTTGCCATTCCCTTTCATCTGATAGATGACATTGTTATGCCAAGTCTTATATTGGGCAATTTACATGTTTTTATTATTTTCCCCATTTTTAAATAAAAACTCCAATAATCTTCGAGTCTTAATTGTTTCATTTGAAAAATAGAAAGTTTATATAAGGATTTTGTAGATGTCAACATTCCTTGGGTTTCCAGTCTATAAAATAGAGCCGTCCAGTTTATATATACCCTTTCTTCCATTGTTATTAAAGAAGTCCAAGCCAAGCAGTGGTGAGGCACACCTTTAATCCCAGTACTCAGGAGACAAAGGCAGGCAGATCTCTGTGAGCATGTTTGTGTGTTTGTGTGTTTTGTGTGTGTGTGGTGTTTGTTTTGTGTGTATGTATTTTCTATGTGTGTTTATTGTATGTGTATGTAGTGTGTGTTTTGTGTATTGTGTGTGTATGTTTGTTGTTGTGTGTGTGTGCTTGCTTGCAGTGCTCAGAAGAGGACATGAGGTATCCTAGGTCTAGAGATATACACAGTCTAAGCCCCTGCTGTGGATACTGGAAACAAATCCCTCACTATGATAGACCATTAGGAGCTTTGAAAGGCTGACAGGGGTACCTCACACTGATTTTTCTGTCTCTTCTGTGTCTATTTTTGTTTTATTTATTATTATTCTCTAAATGTCTATTTGGTTTTTTGTTCGTTTGTTTTTTATTTTAAATTTTTAATTTTACTTTGCATGCCAACCACGGTTTTCCCTCCCTTATATCCTCCTGTTCCCTCTCCCCTCTCCTCCTGTTCCCTCCCCCACCTCCTTTCTACCTCACTCCCAATGAGAGAGACAGAGTGTGGATTTGGATGGGAGGGGATATGGAGATGGGCATCTTGGAAGAGTTGGGGGAGGGGAAATGGTAATCAGAATCTACTGTAGGAAATAAATCTATTTTTCATAAGAGATTGGTTGGGAGAAGGATATCAGGGTGGGGAGAGTCTGCGAGGAGTCTAAATGGAATGGAGAACATTGAATATGCTATAATTTATGGATTATAATCAAGTATGAAATCACTAAAGATTAAATTTGAACTGGAAAAATACAAAAAAAAAATCTTTTCTCATGAGTTGTTTGCATCTGCAGGGCTAGGCCTTGAAACTGTACAGCCAGCAACTCAGATGGGAACTATTGTGTGAGGCACACAGGGGACAATAGCAGAGACAGACACTGAGGTTTTATCAAACAAAATGTGTCACAGCAAAGAGACCACCCACAGGGAGAGTGAGGATGCCTGTGCACTGAGCATCAAGGGGTTCCAATGCCTCAGCAGGACAAAAACTTCAGACTCTTTTGATGGGATTTACTTTGGAAAGCTGTAAAACTGAAGAAAGGGATAATCCAAGCGACTTTTTTTTTCTTTTCTTTTTTTTTTTTTTTTGAAGTTAGAGTCTATTAACCTCTGTCCACTAAATTCTTTTATACATACTTACATCTCATCCACTTCACCTTAATTTATGTCATCTGGAAAAGGTTCATATTCTGACACTTGTATCTGCTTTGTTGCTAATCATTTATTTTGAAAAGTTTCTTCCTTCTTTTTTTTCTTCCTTCCTTTTTTTTTCCTTTTCTTTTCTTTCTTTTTTTTTTGGATTTTTTTCGAGATAGGGTTTCTCCGTGGCTTTTTGGTTCCTGTCCTGGAACTAGCTCTTCTAGACCAGGCTGGCCTCGAACTCACAGAGATCTGCCTGCCTCTGCCTCCTGAGTACTGGGATTAAAGGCGTGCGCCACCACCGCCCGGCTTTTTTCCTTTTCTTTTACAAGGAGCAGAACAGATGACTTACAGAACCCAGCTAACTGAAAAGACCTAACCTTGTGGATAAGTGAGAAAACTGGTCTTGTTCAGAACCAAAGGTTGCTAATCCCATGATTTGGAAGAAGTTGAACTAAAAAATCCTGGGTTTGTTTCCTGCTTCTGACATTTATGCCCCAATCAGTATTACCTCTCCTCTCCAAGCCTCAGGCTTCTCTGTAATACTTGAGGACACTCCGTTGTTTGTTTGGAGACAGGGTTTTGTGTAGGTAAAGCTGGTCTCAAACTTGCTGTGTAGCTGAGAATGGCCATGAATTCTCTATCACCCTCCCTCCATCACTGTGACATGAGATCACAGGCTCACGCCTGCTTTTACATGGTACAGGGATGGGACACAGGACACTGTGCATACAAAGGTAAACAACCCACCAGTCCTGGAAAGATACTTTCTATGTATCCAGCTGCACAATGCACAGCCAGAACCTGGTATATAGTACATGTTCAGCAAATATTAGCTGTACCTTCTAACTAAGCTTTCCTAGAAGTTTCTCATGTTTTAGAATGGCTATTTGAAAAACTTCTTTAATTTTTTTTAAATCTCACTGGCATTGATAATGATGACTATCCAAGAATGGCATTTTTTAAAGTGTCTATCTTTCAATTTTTGTCCAGAAAAATATAAAACCAATGAACCTCTAAAACCTGAACATCTTGATCTTCTGCACCTTCTCTCCTAGCGGTTGAGAGACCAAGCTTCACAGAGACTGAGGGTGTTCATTGTGACTTATGACCCCTTCACTTTGGTTCCTGATGTTGTCAGAGTTTTCTAATAACAGAACCATGGATGAGCTTTACACCTCTGAATCCCCTCCTTGGTGGCATAGGCAATGACTTTTAACTAACTAATCAAAAGGTGAGCCAAAATAATTCTCCCTTAGGTTTTTAAGTTTGCAGGTTGCCTATGATACTCAAAACCTCATAGTTAATATACTCAGTGAAGTTGTGGCAAAAACAAAAGTGCCAGAAAGAGAGAGAGCTGTATTTTCCAGAACTTGAATCAAAATATTAGTAGCATGACTCCCCTGAGAAAGATTGCTTGATCTTCAATACAAGCATGTCATGTGATAGATGGAGGGATGGGCAAGTTGGCACCAAGGATCTGTAACTGAAGACATCAGAGTGGCCTAAGGAATACTGAGCAGCAGATGGCTGCTTCTGCACTGGGTCCTCAGCATTCCAGTGATAGACCCTGAACATTTGATAACTCCTTTTCAGTTATAGATTTCTTTACTTTCCCAAAGTCATATCATGGATTTTTTTTTTTGTATTAAAATGACTGGATTTGGAGAAAGAGTGGCATGACTATTCTGGGGGTAACCAACTTCTCTTGATTCTATTTGATGCCCAAACACGTGACATGGTGGCCACTGGTCCTATGTTGGGGAGTCAATCACTGATGCTTGCTAAATAGACATGTAGTAAAACTGCCTTCTACACATTTATGTTGACACCCATAGACCAGTTCTGTTCTCAGTCTTGGCCAAAGAAGGCTCTCTTTTTATTGGGCAATGGTTAAGGCAGAGATTTGGAACCTCTCAAAATCCTGATAATAAGTGACTGTTGTATGCTCAGCCTTAAATAGGACCTCTAGAGCATCCCCTTCAAGGCCCAGGGAACTGCAGGTGGGAAGACCTTTGTAACTACAGCTGATCAGGGGAGACTCATGGGATGATAAAGGTAGAGTGGTTAGGATAGGGTGACACCAAGGCTGCTCGAAGCTATCCTACATCCTCTCCAGAGTTTTAAATAATTATCCATCCCTTGTATATATATACATTTGTGATACTTACTTTATAAAAATATTCAGTAGGACAGAAATCCTGCATAAAATACGTAATTTATCCAGATTATCCTATTTTATTATTATTATACACCATACGTATACCCCATGGTTCTTGGGGTAGCAGCAGGGAAAGGTTAAGTGGTTGTCAAAGGTCCATTAGTGGTCTTGTGGGTATGTAGCTCCTCACTCTCTAAGTCTTTTTGGATTACTGTTGTGGATTAGATAGAGCAGGCTGGTAAAATGTAAAGTAGGCAATCAGGGATCGGTAGATTAAAAAGAGCATCCTGCTGTGAAATATGAGTGTTTTGAAAGAGCTAATATCTTCATTCTAGGTGTGATTACTGTGCGCATTGGCACTGCTACCTTCATTTGTTGACCACAGTTTCATGTATTTAACACAGTGAGAAAATTTAGTTTGCTCAGAGTATGTAATTCCTACTGACTGCTTATGAATCTTTCAGTACAACATTTGTGAATATTAAATTGATGCTCCCTCAAGTTTCTATTTTGTATACAAGCTTGGGCAAAGAATTTTCTAACCTTCACGCACAGACCTAGAGGTGACCTAGAGGTAACCTGGAAGAATGAACCATTGCTGGGCTTTCGAGTCTACTCAAAAGTTGGAGATACAGACTTGAAACTCTGAAAAATCTAGAAGAAAGAGTAGGGAATTTGCTTCAGGTTGTAGGCTCCATTTAGGACTTTCTGTAGCTGATCCACAGTCAACAAGTCTGTGAAACTAAGATACCTACACCGCACAAAGAGCTGTCAGTCAAGGGAAGAGAAAGCCTACAGCATGGGGAAAAAAAACTGTTGGCAGCTAGACATTTACAGAGAACTGTTGTTGTCTAGGATGTGCAAGGAACTTAAAAAACAGTTAAGCACCAAGAGAACAACTCAGTCGAAAAGCAGATTATGGAACTGAACAAAGAGTTCTCAAGACAGAAGGCTAAAGAATATTTTTAAAGTGTTTATTATTTTTAGCCATCAGGGAAAAGGCAAATTAAAACTACTTTCAATTCTCAATTTAACCTACTTGGAATGACCAAGACTAAGAAGACAAATACAGCAAATACTGGTGAGGATGTGGGGGATGGAGAACCCTCATGCACTGCTGGTGTGTGGGGCTGGCCTGAAGCTAGGAAGGGCTCAAAACATGCTTAAAACCATGGGTTAAACATCCTGAGAACAGCAGGAGTTTGGCTGCTCCCTGCTCTGCCCAGGTGCCAGCAGACCCCAGCAGTTAGGCTTCCCAAGTGTCGAGTTGCCCTGATGCCCAATGCATATAGCAACTATTAGACTCATATATCACCAAGACTACAGCAACTGGTTGCTGATTATCTGACCACCAAAACATCCCAGGATGGACTTCTTTGACTGCATACGTTTTCTTACCCTGGCTCTTGCTGCCCCTGAGTATGCAAATGAAGTGTTCTCAATGTTCTTGCCCCAACTAATGATATACCATCACATGGATCCAACCAGCTCTTCTTCCTAGGGTATATATGTCCCTTGCCTTCTCTGAATAAACTGTTCATTGACATGGCCTCCCGGGTGTCCTTTTCCCATCATAGGTACAAACCTGGGCTTGAGCCCGGCTCTGGTGGGAGTACAAAGTAGTGCAACCACTATGAAAATATAGAAATAAATTCAATATATGATCCAGCTGTCACATTCTTGGGCAAATACTCGAAGAACTCTGTTTTATACTACAGTGGCATATGATACTCATGTTTGTGGGTGCTCCTTCACAATAGCTAAGATACAACAACATAGATGTCCCTCAAATTGATGAATGGAAGATAAAATTATGGTACCTATAATACAATGATGTTTTATTAAGGTATATATAAAAATGAGATCATGAAGTTTTCCTTTAGAATCATCACCATGTATAAATCATGGGAGGAATGATTTTCTAATTTCAGAGGTTAAAAGAATCTACTTGTAGACTAATATAAAAAAAACTAAAGAGAAGTCATGAAGAAAACTGTCCATAATATTTCAGAAAAACATGCAGGTCAGTGCATCGAGCTAGAGCACATTATGCTGAGTGCTCAGGAAGACAAACATCGAATGTTCTCACTCATATGTGAATCTTAGCACTGAATCTTGAGAGTTGTATATTTAATTTTGTGTACCTGTAAAATCGAGGGAGCTAGAAAGGGGGCATTGATGGGAAAGAAAGAAGAGAGACCACCGTGAGGGATTGGGGGCAGCAGAACACAGGTGATATAAAGGGAAAAGGGGGATTATGGGACGTTTCAATGGAGAGAGATGGGAAGGTTGGGCAAAGGAAGAAGTGCGAAAGGGATAAGTAACAGAAAAGTGTTTGCAAAGGCTGTATTAAAACTTACTATTTTACAAGCTATGTATTTTGTATATTTTATATCTATGTTTCATATAAAAAGAGTATATGAATATATACATATACATACATACTGATATATGTATTTATACTTTTTCGTATATAATATAAATGCCTTCTTATATGAAATATACTAAATGTTTACATGAAATACATAAAAAGAGTTCAACTGAAATTGCTTTACCCAGGAGATAAGGCTTCTCCCTGAAGCCACAGGTTTCCAAATGAACCTAATACCAGGTGTGGGCTATTTCCTTCCTAGTTGTTGGTCAGAGATGTCCCACAACACACATTATTGCTATTGCTCTTAATTGTATGGCCCTATTCCTGAAGACACCACATAAATTGATTACACATAATGAAGAAACAAAGTTGGTACTGACTAGAAAATGTCGATCCTGTTGGCTGGTTTTCATAGTACCAAAAGGTGCTGTATGGAATGTTGGGAGAAAAAGTCATCAATAATCTTATTTAGCTGTGGACCCCATAAACTATAAAAATATCCTACATGACAAGATATGGGTGCAGTGGTGGTGGAATGTTTTCAGTATAACCAAGAACTTTCTGACTGGATTGAAAGTCCATCCTGTAGGAGTAAACACAAACCTGCTACTGTAAGGTCTCAAGAGCCCATGTTTGGTGGGGTCATAGACCCAGGGGTAGACTTACTACTTTTATTCTCCTGAATGGAGGAAGTAGCTAACTGTCCTCTAAATCCATACTTTTATACTCATAGATTTAGAAGCTCTCAGATCTCATTGGAGAGTTTCTTTGTGTAGTGGGTAGTGGTTAATACAGAAACTCACAAGACAGAGAATTATTGTTAGTGGAATGCTCGCTCCCAAATGAGATATTATATCACCACCTTCCCAAAGATCAGGGATCATCGTGAAGAGAGAGCAGAAGAGCCAGATGCAGGGAGGACGGAAGTAAAAGAATCATCTGGACTATTTTCCCCCTCTTAGCATACCTTCGTTACTTATCGTTCTTTGCTTAGGGTTAAAACCTTCTGAATGATTCGCCTCCTGTGTTCGTATGTCTGTTGCTGTTATCATTATTGAGCTCTTGTTTAGGCAGTTGTGTTGCTGAGACATCATGGGTATAGGTTCTCTGACATTGCTAGGAGAGACAGTCTCACAGCAAACTTCTTGTTTCTCTAGCTCTTGCAATGAGAACCCACACTAAACTCTACGCTTAGGTAAGGAGTTGTTCTGCAGTTGTTATCAGTTGAGACTGGGATCTACAAGTCTACATTTGATCAATTGTAGTTTTCTGTAATGGTCTCTGTCTGTTGCAGTTCTTTGAAGAGAGGTGAGAACTATACCCTCTTGGGTATAAGGATAAATATTTGGAATGTAGTTAGGAAGTATTCTGGTTCAGTAAACTGGCAGTTGTAGGTTCTCCTCCAGGATCCATGACTGCACTAGCTATTCGGCTAGGTTTCCAGTACCAGGCATGATTTCCCTCTTGTTGAGCAGACCTGAAATCCAATGAGAGAAGTGTTGGTTACCACCAGGCTATGACTGTGAGAGCCACTGTGTCACCTTTAGGGATGCCTTGCCATGCTGTTTATTGTTGTAGATCATGGGCATCATAGCTGGGTAGGACTATTGGTTGATTCTCCCCTCCAAAAGCTTACATGGTACCTTCTGGTACCATGAAAGCTACTCCTCAGGGAGGAAGCCTTAAGGTCAGCTCATGTTCTTGTCAAACCAAGTTTCTTTAAGGATACAGCCTCTTAAATACATACATGTGGTATGGCATGAGGAAAAGATATCAAGAAAAGTTAAATATAAGGGGATGAAGAAGGACCTAATGCAGTAATCGACATAGTTGTGATAGAGAATATAAAGCTAATGACTTTTTAATGGTAATTCTGTCATGGATTATTTTGGTTTTGGTGCTGGATAAGTACATAGAATATATTCAATACCAAAGAATGTAAATATTATGAAGCTCTACAGCTTCCATTCTGAGTGCCACTTATAACAGTGTATAAGTTCATTAAGTTGTGTAGACTTTTTATCTAGCTAATTTTGATATGTATTTTTTTATTTATTTGTAAGTTTTTTAATGATAAAGTGTTGTTGGTTGTTTTTACTCTTTGCTCTTTTGGCCTTAGCTTTTTGGGGGCCCACCACCAAGCTCTCAAATAAAACATATGGAGGTTTCTTATTACTTATGAATGTGTAACCTTAGCTTGGCTTGTTTCTTTTCTTAATTCTGTATATATTACTTTCATTCCTACTCTGTGGCTGACATCGTGGCTGGGTGGCTGGCCCTTGATGTCCTCCTCCTCTTTTTCTCTTGTTGCTCCTCTTCCTCGTTTCTCCTTATATTTACTCTCTCTTTCTGTCAGCCCCACTGTATCCTTTCTCCTGCCTCACTACAGGCCATTCAGTTCTTCATTAGACCATCAGGTGTTTCAGACAGGCAAAGTAACACAGCTTCACAGAGTTAAATAAATGTAACATAAAAGAATGCAATCATCTTTTCATCATTAAATAAATATTCCACAGCCTAAACAAATGTAACACATCTTAAAATAATATTCTACAACAATGAAGTTTATTTTTAAAAAGAAAAAAGGAGTGTGACCCTGGTAGGTGGGTCATGATTCAGTAGATAGCCACATATCCAGGAGTATATGGGCAGCACACTTTGTGCTTGACAGAACATTGCATTTTACGTAGGACTCAGAGTTTTGGTCATAGGGAAGTAAGAGTGGGTTTGGGAGGAATTCAAGGAAGAAGGAGGAAATGAGTATGATCAAAACACAGCTTGTAAAATTCTCAAGATGTTTATAAAATACAATATTTAAAATTTTGGGGATACACATTTTATTGTTAGTATTTCCAGTTGGTTGTAAAAGCATTGTGTTTGTTAGTGTGTGTCTGCCTGACGCTTCTCTGTCTTTCTGTCTGTATGTGTATGCTCATGTTAGTCTGCACGTGTTCATGTGGAGTCCAGAAGATGATTTAGGGTGGCCTCCTCTATTGCTTTCCCCTGTGTTTTTGGACAAGTCCTTCCACTGAGCCCAGAGCTAACTGTTTTGGGTAGACTGTCTGGCAAATGAATCACAGGAATCTGTTTGCCTCTGTATCCTGGTTCTTGGGTCCAAGACACATTTTAGTATATTTTACTTTTATGGGGGTGCTGGGATTGTGAACTTGGGTCCTTCTGCTTTCTCAGAAAGCACTTCCTTTCAGTGAACCCCCTCGACTGCCATTGTGAATGCAATTTTAGTAAGAGTCTGTAAACTAAGAAAAGCAATGAGAAGGGCCCATGATAACCATCCCTTCTGTGTGCACGTGAGCTGAAAAATGATAACACAATTTTGTTTAGAGAGTTCCAAGTCATGATAAGTTAACAAATGACTTAACTTCCTACTAGCTTTGATACATGGTTTTCTCATCTACACATTCATATAACGAATGGAGAAATACAGTGGTTTTAAGTTCTGATTTGATGCAGATCTGGGCCAGGTTGATAGTATTTATCAGTAGGTGTGTGGGGAGTTTTATGTCAACTTGATAAAAACTAGAGTTACCTGAAAAGATGGAAACTTAATCAAGAAAACATCTCCATAGGATCTGGCTGTAGGGCATTAACTAGTAATTGGTGGGGAGGCCACAGTCCATGGTGGGTGGTGCCATCCCCTAGACTGATGGTCCGGGATCTGTGGGACAGCAGGCTGAGCAAGATATCATGAGAAAGCCAGTAAGCAGCAACCCTCCGTGGCCTCTGCATCAGCTCCTGCCTCCAGGCTCCTGCCCTGCTTAAGTTCCTATCCTGACTCTCTTCAACGATGGACTATGGTGGGGAAGTGTAAGCTAAATAAACCCTTTCCTGTCCGATTGGTTTTGGATCCTGGTTTCATCACTGCAATAGAAACCCTAACTAGGACAGTGGGGAAAAAATCCTAAACATTTCAAGCTTGGACTCCTCAGTTCACTAAGAATTCTCTTAAGAATATCTTCAAATAGCTCAGGATGATTTGACACTCACGGTCAAGAGCTTAATGAGATTACAGTGCCTGGGAATGGGACCCATCTCTACTGTGAACGCATCTTTGAGGTTATTTCACTTTGAATGAAGTCTCCTACTGCCGTCCATTCAGTGCTGAAAAGGATCCCAGGACTTTTTTCTTTTCTTGGTAGGAAGGAAAAGCTTCATGCCAGGTGTACCTTCAAGCCTGTGGCTGAGCGTCCAGAGTTCCACTTCCTTCCCTTTGAAGTTCCTATAAAATATACATATGGGATAAAAATAATTAGTCATAATTCTCTTTTTGGTTGCTATAGCAATGGCGGTTCCCTAGAACATCTTCTGCTCCTTCGTGGCCTTCTGAATTAATTTAGTACAAAGCAGCTCAATTTGGGAAACAAAGGCCCTTGAAAAAGTGTCAAGTGTTATTACAGGGATTTTATGGTGCCCAGATTTACTGAGGGCCAGGGCCTGTACCCATGGTTAGAAGTGAGGGCTGCTACTCCCTCACTGTGCTTATTCTATTTTAAGAGTAACCAGTGGGAAAACACATATTTAGAACAATATTTAGTGTTTTTTCTTTCATGATCTCACACTAAAAATATATTCCCCAAATTAAGTGTTAATATACTTTTTGTCTGAGTATACTTGAAGTAAAAAGTAATAGATTTTAAGACTATTTGTTTGTTTTATATGTTTGAAAAATGTGTCTACATTATATGTTTGTGCGCCTACATGAGTAGGCAAAAACTAGTCAATATATTATAGCTATAATTATTTTAAATAGAAAGTTTACATAATTTGGTAAACATTTTCTGCTATCAATTGTAAATCAGGGAGTGATCGCTTTGACCCATTTTGCCCGAACGCCATTCTTCATACCACTCTGAGTACAGAAGCGCTAAAACGCATTTGCATCCCTCATTGATTTTTAAGGCCCATGATTCTTAAACCCTCCGTGCTGAAGCTTTCTGCCATCTCACTTTTGCTTCAAGGCTGATGCATTTCAGGTTCGATGGGCAGTGGAGTTCAGCACCTAGCAAGTGGGAGGCAATTCTCATGCTTAGACAGAAGGTTGCTATTTCTCAGAGCGTTCTTCTCACCCGTGGCACTCCCGTGGAAAAGCTGCTGTGTTTGCAGATGGCCAAGAGCTTGGAGCCAAATAACACTCATGTGCAATGGGGGATGTGGATGAACGTTCCTGAGTAAGGGGAACTCTTCTTCACAGGCTGCGGACTGGGGCCTGATGAATGTTCTGGCTCATGGTACAAAGTCAGTGGAGGAGGTAATTTGTAACCCATAATAGGTTTACTTTTCCTTGATGAAGGAATACTGGTCAGGGGTGGCCTTCTTAAGCTGTAATGATGAACTCAAATCCTTCTGTTGTCTATAAAAAATATCTGATTTAGAACAGACATTCCACCTAGGGAAACCTGTAAAATTTGGTGAGAAGATACATAGACTGAATAAAAGTTGTTCTTGTATTAAAGTGTTCCAAAAGAACACAATAAACCTTGAGGAAGACTGTGCTGATGAGGAGGCCTTTGTCTCTTACATTCTTTGAAGCTCTCTCTAGACACCTCTAAAGAAATATGTCACATATAGAAGAACTCTAGGTATAGCTCTCATTTTGAGGCTAGCCTGGTCTACATACTGACCATGTAGCTAGGGCTACACAGAGAAACCCTACCTTGAAAAAAAAAACAAACAGAGATAGATTCTGGTAGTGATGTTTAAAGAGGAGCAGGATCTGTTAGACAAGAGATTAAAAATTAAATCTCAGGTTGCACCATGATTTTTACACCTGCTGTTTTCCTACCTGGCTGTGATCTTTATCATGTTGGATCGTGTACTCCTCTAAAATTAAATGGGGCTGATGACACACTTTCTGTCTACCACGTAATGTTTCTGGAAAAAATAAATAACACGAAACACGATACAGTTTTGAATCACACTACGGCTGTTTCTACTAGCAAATAAGAAAGGAATGGAAGCAATCAATGAGCTGGAATATCCTTCAGTGTAAAATTTAAATCAATGTATGGTTCTTAGTTGATAGGCCAGCAGTTCTTGTATGTAACAGACAAAATGTTAGATATTTTTTGTATATACATATGTTATATGCTGCATACATAAGCTTATGCTACATATTGGTTAGCTATCTTGATGTGGTTAAAAATGGAGATCAGAACTATGAAAGTACAGAATTCTGAAAATGCATGTGGGCTAGTGAGTGCTCTGGTTGTTTTAGTTTGATTTGGAACAAATAATTTGTGCCATGTGTTCTGTAAGGCTGAAGGGAAGATGATAAACATGATTTGGGGTCCCGGGGATGGTAAAAGCTCAGTTTCCTTCATTGTCCCAGTGCTTTATCTTTCTCTCTCATCTTATCCGAATCTTGCCTCTAGCCTAAACTTTCTGTTCTCTAGGGTTGCGGCTCGCACTCCACCACACAGCATTAGTTCTCAGGTCTCACCTCCTCTCTATTCTCCAATGTGGTTTAGGGAGGGGTTTGCTATGCCATTGAGAAAGTGGAAATGAAACATTCATAACCACCACAATCTCTGAAGAAAGGCAATTGATTTAACAGGCAACTGCCGATGGTAGTGTGCTAGTTTGAGAATTATTTGGCTAAGACTTCTGTATTGCTAAGTCAGACAAGTCACCAAAAAGACTTCTAACTCAATGTACTCACTCATCAGTTGTGGGCGACATCTTCTCCCTTCCATTCATTTACACCTGAAGTAAACTCTTGCTTTGTTTGGACACTGTGATGGGATCAGAGGAAGAAGAGTCATGGTGAGAGTCACAAATCACAATCCCAGAGAATTTAGACAACAATGAGGACTCTAAGAGAGACATACATAGGTCTAATGTACATGGGAAGTAGAAAAAGACAAGATCTCCTGAGTAAATTGGGAACATGGGGACCTTGAGAGAGGGTTGAAGGGGAGGGGAGAGTTAGAGAGGCGAGCAGAGAAAACTGTAGAGCTCAGTAAAATAATAATAATAATAAAGAATCTATCATAAGGAAGATCATTAGGCTCAAGCAGCAGGCATGACAACAGGAGCAGGAAGCTGGAAGCTCACACCTTCAAATTCAAGAAAGAAGTAGGGAGAACAAACTGAAGGTAGTATGAGACGTATGACCACAAAACCACTCCAAAGACCTAAACCTCTCCAGGTAGCATCACCACCCAGGACCAAGTGCTCAAGTGCCAACGACACTAGGGAACACATTTCATTCAGGACACCGTACCACTAATATCTAACTGCTAACTGTCTTTTCTCAATTTATTAATTTTCTATAGGACACTGAATGTCCATATTTACCTTCATGATGGTGTCTGGAATTTCAGCAATGTCCAGGTCGATGTTAGTAAGAATATAATGAAACTAATTATAAGCTTAAGACAGAATAATGTATATAATGATGTATATAATTGCATTCCAAATGCTTTGGTGGGACTTGAAAAGAACAAGAAAATGAGGAAATGAAGTAATTATGCTGTAATACATACGTCTATCTAGGTACCTGTATCTTCATATGCAATCTATATACAACTTGGAAATCACATCTCCTAATAAAAAAAAAAATAAAAGAATTTTCACTTTCTTTTTCCTTACAAGATACTCTGTAACTTACACCAGAATTTGCCTTCCTAATTGATTATGCCACATATAAGCACTTATGATTTAGTGAGACACTTGCCTTTTCCTTTCTCCTGATGTTTGATGGTGGTGTTTGTATAGGATGTGCAGTAGGGGGATGTTTAACAAGGCAGAACATCAGATCGACATCACAAGTGACAACCTAAGCATGCTCGCTTGCTTGAAGACATTGAGAGATGGAAAAATTATAAAATATGTGCTGTCTGTAGGTCGGTAAACTTTTTAAATTCACATTGCGAGCTATCAACCAGAGAAGACTACTCAGACATAGATTTAAGCCAATAGAAAGTTTTTATTAGCTAGCACTGGATGTTTAGGATCCCAGTTCGTAGCGTTGAGCTTTTCAGGAAGAGCTTTTTAACACAAAAACCATATTTATATACTTCAATTAACAAGAATAGTTAGCCAGAAGTGGAACTATAGAAGCCAAAAAACAAGTTTTAGTATATTTATGAACTTTCTCAGACCTATGGATTTGATGAATTAGGGTCTTTGTTCTTAGTTTGCCAGGTGGTACTGCCTACTTCCTGGGCTCCAAGGCCTGAATGGTATTTCTATCATGTCATCTGGGAGCCTTCTAAGACCTGGGGGACAATTACAAAATATAAGCTACTTTAGTTCTATTCTGATGCATTTCTAAAACACTATAATTAATTTATCAAAACCAGAATTCCTGCTACTAGTGTACTTTTAAGAAATAAAGTTTATACGTTATTAAGTGTTATATGTTGTATATTTATGAAAATAGCAGATTTAAATGAGTTTTATGATGTGCAGTGACCCCTGTATGTCATCTGCTATGAAGGAGTTTTCTACTGAGTCTTAGGGCTGAAAGAGCAGTTGGGGAAGAATTAGAAATTGTTCCCACTCTACCATGACCTACTATGCAGTGCATATATAGGACTACAAGGTGTGAACATTTAATCAATTGTACTGATTCTCATTTTGGGGATAGGTAAGAAAACTCACCCATAGACAGTCATGCACTGCACTAGGTGGGATTTTTGTTTTATGTTCTCTTACTTATTACTTAGGCCTGGCCTACATCCTGCTGAACCTACATTATCCACCTAACAGAATGTTGAACCCAGGTATATATGGGCATAAAGACATACTTAACTATGGTGTGATCTAGATTATAAATTCAAATTGATTATTTAAAAATTATGAAATGATTACCTGCTTTTCTTTTCTTAAACATTTAAAGGACTTTACAGAGTGGAGACTCCTTCCCTACTCCCTTGTATGCCCTGCTCCACCATCAATGCATCATTGGAATGTATTAATTGGAGCTCCTTCCTCCAAGAGGGGGGTTACAGCTTCCTTTTCCTTTCATGTGATTGTTTATGTATTACCACTGTCTAGGTGAGTGTCAGGGAAATGGGGAAGGGCAGCTCTGGAGATGGGCCAGCAAGCAAGCTGTTCTGTGACCACAGTACAATGTATTCTGAATACTATGGGTAGTAAACCTGACAGACACTGAACTTTGGTCCTTTCATCTCAAGTCTGATAAGCCTAGGAAAGGCACTATCAAGTTATTGTTAAGTCCCCACCCCTGCATGAAGAGCTAAGGAAATCAGTGTTTGCTAAATGAGAGATAATCAGTCTTCTCCGGGGACAAGATATCAATGATTCTGATTGGTCAGCCCTAAACTCATGTACATATGAACAACACTAAATGGACTCAGCAGGATATATATATATATATATATATATATATATATATATGTGTGTGTGTGTGTGTGTGTGTGTGTGTGTGTGTGTGTGTATAAAACAGTAAAGATGAAGTGATAATGAATTTGAGAGGGAGTGGGGTAAGATGCAGGGGAGAAGATGAGGTTTATGAGATGTAAATACAGGACCTGTGCGTGAAATTCTAAACCATGAATAAAATAATTGCGGAAATTATAAATGAACAAAAATGTGTAAGAGAACTACCCCAGAACCAGAGGGTATGTGGGGTTCTGTGTAAAGAAAAGTGAGCTCGGGAGTGTCCCAGGCAATGGAAATAGCACATATGGGAGAACATGCAAAGACCTGTCACAATTCTGATACAAGTCCATTGGCAGAGCAGGTTCCATCATAACCAACAGGCCCTCCTCTGCTTGAGGGACACTTACAAGTAGAATCGCATGGACAGAAAGCTGAGTGTGAGCCGGAGAACTTCTGCTGCTCCACTTGGCACGTCTCTCTATGTTTCGGGAGCTTTAGCGCCTTGCTTCATATTGATCGCCCCACTTTCCTCTTTCCACCAGCGTATGACTGTTCCTCAGAGCTTCCGTTCACCAGGAATTTTGTTTGCAGTAGCTCTTCCTCTTAATTACTTTTGCAAACTATTTACTGAGCTAGTTGAGGTCAGGCTATGCCCTACTCTAAGTGACTCCACGAGGCATAAAATGGTGGCTCTTAGGCTGTGCCTAGGTTGGGAGACTTGACTTTAAGTGGGTTTTGACTACATTTCCAGTGCAAGTACAGGATCAGAATGATTGTGCGCTTTGTTGTGGATGTGAACTGTGCTCTCTGTCCAGCATCACACATGAAGCACAGGGTGATAGTGTAAAATGCCACACTACCTAGAAATAAATTGAGCCAGGCAGTAGTGGCGCACACCTTTAATCCCAGCACTCGGGAGGCACAGACAGGAAGATCTTTGTGAGTTCGAGGGCAACCTGGTCTACAAGAGCTAGTTCCAGGACAGGCTCCAAAGCTACAACCCTGTCTTGAAAAACCAAATAGATAGATAGATAGATAGATAGATAGATAGATAGATAGATAGATAGATAGATAGATAGACTGAGGCAGATCAGAGCCATCTATGAGCAAATGTTCATATAAAACAATCATAGCATAAAAACCAAATCCAAGGACTTACCAAACACATTAAAATGATGGAGCATCCTGACATAGACTCCGTAAAGAGGAAGGCACTTCATGCTGCAAGGGCAATGGCCCCATCATTCTGTCATCAGGCTACTTGCTTTGTGCAGTGATGGAATCACAGGCAGAGAACTCCCAGCTGGCCCAGGTCCCCACTGCCGACACAGCCTGCTTGACTTGCTGTCAGTTCTGCTGCTGACCCTGGACTTTGTGTCTATACTCTCCACATTCCCACACCTTGCCTCTCTAGCTTGACTTGAACCTGAGGCAGGACAAGGCGGTGACCCCATGACTTGGTTCTCCAGTGTCAATGTCAACAGAATTCCTCATGTAACCTTGTCTAACACAGCCATTCTTCTTCTGCCTCAGCAAAGACTTTCTGGATCCTTTAAACTGTGATACACCCACCTTAACCGTTTTACAGTCATTCAGAGACTCGAGTAGATATCTGTAATGACTGTATGGTGTATAACCCTGTCCGATAACTAATTAATAGCAATAATGAAAGTTACAGTTAAAGAATCTCTGTTTGCCAACAGCCGGCTATCAAACTGGGACTACTTGACAAGTTTCAGCCAATGACACTGACACAATTTGTGAGTTTCTTGTTATTTACAAATTCTACATGCAGAATGACAAAAATGCCTTTGTCTGTCTTCCTGGAATGGCACACTCACCAGAATGCTAGTCTGGGCTGGGAGACAAGAATGATTTTGACAAATGATTCACTGACAGGAAATAAGCAAGATAAATAAGTGAAAAATAGAGTGTGTTAGAAATAAAATAAACTAAAATTTGGATAGGAAACTCAGGAATATGTATATATGATAGACAAACATGTATATGTACATATCAAATTTAAGTTCAGTGACCTCTGAAAGTGGTCATTGATAACAAATGTTGAGAGGTCAAACCATGGAACCATCTTAGGGGAAAACACTCAGGTTAGGGAAGAATAAGGAGAAAATGTAGCTCGAGAGCATATCTGGCCTTTTTCAGGCTAAACAAGTGGGGACCACTGTGTCTCTAGCAGAGTTTTCAATGGGGAAATGTATAGAAATGGTCACAGGACTTTAGAAGCACTACTGTAAAGAGAATCTTAAAAGGTTTGTGGCTTTTACTCTCAGATGGGAAGTCATTGCAGGGTTGAAGCAGGTATTGCAAAGGATAACATTGACTTATAAATTAACAGACTGGTAAGAAAAAATAGTCTAAAAATAAAGTAAGATTTTTAGACATAGGAAAAGGTTAAACTACGCAGTGGCTAGGAAGTTACGTCATTGCAAGGTTGTGTAGTAGACACTCCATGTGAACATTCAAACCGCGAAGACAGGGTAAAATTTGGGTGATCTGGGTGGGATCAGCCTGGCTATGAAGTGACTGATAACTTCCTTTTGACTCATTACGTAAAATGGCCAGTAAAACTGACTTCTTCCTTTATTGTTTGATGCAGTCTCGTGGCAAGAATATTAAGTCAGCAGTATGATATTAGAGAGAAGCTAACCGGTACCAAGATGAAAAGTTGGAAATTGTATACATAAAATGCTATTTATACACACAGGGATAAATAATCAGTTTACTGAGAATAGCGGTATAGCAACTGAAATCAACGAATGGACATTCCCATCCTGACCCCTGAGTTTTACCACACCACAACATTTGGGCTTTGGGTAGGATTAAAGAGACAGAAAAAAAATAATAACCAGTTGAATCGAGAGGAAAGGTAGGGATGAATTCTCCCTGGGTCTCAGCTGGGAGACTGTGTGCCCTTCTATCTGCTGTTACAGAAGGCGCACACTGGGTGAGAAATGTCTCCTGCACACAGCAACATTGGGAGATGGGCCGTATAGAGTCTATGAGTCTCAGCTCAAGAGAAGGAATGGACTTCAAAGTGAGAGAGAGAAAGTAGAGGCAGTGAGTAGATCATTGGTAGCTCTTTGGTTTGGGAGTGGAGACAAATGAGGCCGTGGCTGAGAAGAATGTCTGTGAGAGAGAATGGAGTTCTATTAGTTTATGAAAAAGGAGACACCCCCAGAGAAGTTGTTACATGGATTTAAATTTGGGTGTAGGTTGATCTTCCCCTTACATGGGTATTTAAATATTCGTCCACCCAGACGTGTGACAAAGGGAATGAAGTTTCTTTTTTTTTTAAATATTTATTTATTTACTTATTATGTATACAATATTCTGTCTGTGTGTATGCCTGCAGGTCGGAAGAGGGCACCAGACCCCATTACAGATGGTTGTGAGCCACCATGTGGTTGCTGGGAATTGAACTCAGGACCTTTGGAAGAGCAGGCAATGCTCTTAACCTCTGAGCCATCTCTCCAGCCCCGGGAATGAAGTTTCTAATTTGGGGCAAAAGACTCGCGGAGAGAGAGCACGAAGGTGACCCGCTGCAGCCACGTAAGAAAGCGCCATAGTGAACTGTTGAAACATAGCGTTCTCTGTGTTGAGATTCACGTGGAGTTTGCTTTCTGGGAGAAGAATAGAGAGCAAAAGCTTGGGTTTTAGAAATGAAAATGTCAATACCTCATGCTGAACTGTATTCAACTAAAATGTCAAAGAGCCTACAGAAATACACGCGTTACAAAGCGGTGTGGAAGCCCTCATCCCCAAGGGCTACGCGATGAAGGACAGGAAACACGGGAGAAGGAACCGTGTGGGCTTCAGTGCTACCCAAACTTGTCAATTCTGCTTCTAGCCCTTTGGGGGCCTGTTAACTTCTGGTCGTAGAATGGAGATATGAACAGTGTTTCTTTCCAAGGGAAGGTGTTAAGACGGCACGTGGAGCAGGCGAGTGACGTGCAGTGGGCGTCTATGGAGCTATTTAGTCAATTACAAACAACGGGAGAGGGTTTAAATTCAACTCAAATCCAGCAAATAAGCAACCCACTCTGCTGCTAATACCTTCGCCACTCCAGTTTCAGAAGCCAGAATTTCTGCCTTGGAGTATCCTCATTACTACCTTTTCTGGAACAATTCCTTGACGAATGAGGACCTAAAGGTGGGCAGCTCCCTTCTGGTTTGTTAGCCGAGGGCGAGTGCAGAACTTTGAAAATGGCAAAGAACTGAATCGGAGAAGAAAGCGGCTGTTGACTGGCACTTGGCACCTGAGAGACCGTAGCACAGTGTTCTCGGGCATATCAAGTAGATTATTAGAGAATGAACTGAAGAAATATTGTAATCAGTAGAAGTGTTTCCAAGATACTGAGCCAAAAATTAAAGATACCCGAGACAACAAATATTCCTGGGTTATTTTAAACCATTAGTATCTTTTTTTTTCTATCTCCTTTACAATTCAACAATCTAAAAGTTTTTGTCATTTTGCATCTTCTCTGTGATTAGTAACTGGTTCTGATTGTATAAAGTTAGGCGTTTGAGATAATTAGGAGTTACGTTCCAGATAAGGCAAGGGGCCCTGGTGATTTCCCACTGCTGTCTTGTGCATAATTATCTGTATTTGTTACATTTTTAAAAAGAGGGGGAGCAATCTGGTTCAACTAGGATGTGGTTTATCGTGTCTATTGAGTGAGAGAAGATGAGGGGGCTGGCTTCGCTGGTAGGTTGGCTTATTGCACAAAATCCAGTGTCCCATGTCACTGCTTTGTGTGCTCTGAAGATGCTATCGCATCAGCTAAATGTGTGGTTAAAACTGAAGCCATAACCCACACCCTCAGCAAAGCATGCAGTTTTGTATACAAATTTCATTTAAAATGTCCTTGGACTTATTCTAAAGACTTTGGGTTAGCAAGGAGGCTCTTCAAAAGTAAGAGGTTGGGGAGTGTGGTGAGCATTAAAGCCAGAAACAACAATGCGTGTAAGGGACAAAATACTCTTCCCCTCCCAGGGAAGTTTTTAGTATGTCTGAAGTTCTGTGTCTTCAAAACACATACAAGAGCTTCAGCTCATATTAATATTTCAAGTTTTTTTTTTTTTTTTTTGGTTTTTCGAGACAGGGTTTCTCTGTAGCTTTGGTGCCTGTCCTGGAACTAGCTCTCGTAGACCAGGCTGGCCTCGAACTCACAGAGACCCGCCTGCCTCTGCCTCCCGAGTGCTGGGATTAAAGGCGTGCGCCACCACCGCCCGGCCAATATTTCAAGTTTTAATATCAAGAAGCAATGCAAGCATTTCAAGGCAGCACAATCCAGACCAAAATCAGAGTCCCATGTAGAATATATTTTTTAAAATCATTACTACTTTGTGGCAGAAAATACATTTAAAAAGTCACACAAGCTCAAATTAATAATTCCTAGCAGAAATATTACAGGAAAAAAGGGGGTAGGACCACTCACAGGATAGATCTTCATAAAGGAACACATTAAAACTGCTCTCAGGAAGGATGGTTTTCAGAAGGACTTATCTTGAGTAGTCTTTTGTGTACTAGATAGATACTGGGAGATAGAAATTAAGGCTGAGCATCTCCTTATAAAAGGGCTACATTTTGGGTCTGGAATGTTCACTGAAGACTATTTATTGAAGGACTTGATCTCTAGAGTGATGTTCCTGAGAAGAGATGGAGCCTAGTGTGAGCGTTTAGGTCACTGAACGAGGCTGTGAAGCCCTTACTCTCTGCTTTACTTCCAGGTTGTGATGTAAACAACTTTGGCTTAAAGCAGATGAACCAATCAATCTTGGACAGGAACCTTGATAGCTGCAAACAAAATACATTTTTCTGGGTCCTTAAGTTCACATATGTAACTTTGCTTTTTTTTATTTCATAAAGGCTGAAAGATATAGAGCTTGAACTTGAAATCTGAGTAATGTTGTATTAGGGAATAGGCATGAGGCTGGAGCAGAACGTGATGGTGTCAAATGTTCTCATGTTTTGAATGCTTGCATCCCAGATGGTGACAGTTTCTTGGGAGGTATAGAACCTTTACAATGTTGGGCTAAGCTAGCATAGTAGATCCAAGGGGTGGGCCTTTAAAGGTTGTCCTCAGCCCTGGTGAGGTGTGAGCAGCCCGTCAGAGGCTCCCACTGATATAAACCAGGCAGCTCTGCCATGCACTAGAATCCCCTGAAGCTGTAACACAGTAAAAACATCCCTCTTACCAGTTCTTTTTTGTGAGACATCATGGTTACAGAATTGATCAAGGTTCTCTAGGAGAACAGAACATATAGGCTGATATGTTAGAATTAATATACGATATGACTGATTGGGGGGGTCTGCCTCCAGTCAGCACCCAGAGTATGCAAAAAAAAAAAAAACCCAGAGATGTGGCGATAGCTTAAATTTTTATCTATCTGAGGGCTAGACCTTTTCTATCTGAGGGGAAAAATAAGAACACACACACACTTTCCAATGGTAACATTCTCTTTTACTTCATCCTACAAATGCTCTCTGAGAATCATTCCATCTCCACATAGCTACATTCTTTCCATACAGTTACAAACTCCACAGAGCCACAGCTATCCACCCCATCTGCCCTGCTCTCTCACCAGATAGCTCTTTCCACAGTCCCTTCATGCTCTCTCACGCAGCTCTTTGTTTGTTTGTTTGTTTCATTTACTTTTACTATTTCATTAATGTAACAAGAGAAACTGGACAGCTAGTGATGGAAGTCGGAGAGGAAACATAAAGACAGAAATCTCTTTTTCTCCTTCTTCCCTAGGTGGAAGAGATCTTGAGTTCTTCTGGAGTTTTACTTGGGCTAGCAGTTTCTGAATTGAGTGGACTTTCTAGGTAGGCGGTCCCTGCACAGGGCTTTCCTGTGATTGCATCGATAACTCGGCCAACTTTGAAAATGATCTCAGCCAGTTCATGTTTCACATGCTTCGACCTAGCGACCGGCAGAGCTCTGAGGAGCACGATGTCCCTGACAGAGCACTGCTGATGAGCAAAGAGCCTGGATCTGAATAGTAGAATTCAGAAGGTGTTCGGAGACACATAATGTCAGTAATCCGTACATTTGTCTATGCCAAATGGGTTGTGGGGAAGGTGATTGGCACAGTCATGGTAAAAACTGCTAGTCAGAATGACCAGACTTGTTTTGGATCCCTACTTGCTAAAATATTCTCACACTGCTCTTTCCACAGTTCCTTCCTTCTCCTCACACAGCTCTCTCTCTCTCTCACTCACTCACGCATACACTTCTGCATTAGTCACTCCTTGCTCATTCACTCTCATTCATTCATTCTCTCCATTTCTTCTTCACCTCTCTCTCTCTCACACACACGCACACACACACAGACACACATGCACACACACAGACACACGCACATGCACACAAGTACACATGCACCCATGCACACACGCATGCACACACACGCAAACACACACTCTCGTGCACACATGCACATGCATACATGCACACGCACACGCACTTTCTGCACATCTCCTTTCCAGTAACTCTCTACACAGCTCAACACAGCTTCCTTCTCTCCACTGCCACTGCTCTCTCACAGCCAAACTCTGGAAAATTAGGCTACATTATCAGGGCCTGACCCGTTCTCATAATACAAGATAAGTCCTGCAGTTTCTCTTAGGCTAGGGTTGTCACACTGACTGGCCAGTGAATAACACTGGGCCTGCATGTGGCTCTGAGCTGGTGAGGGTTCCCAGGCAGCAAGCAATCAGCCGAACCTTGAACCTGAGACTGGGAGTACATGCTAAAAGCACGCTGTTGCAGAAAACCTATGTCTACTAAAAGGTGCTTCTATCCTGATCTCGAATTGGCAAAACACCTGTGAAAACAACCTCTCGTATTTGTTTCTAGGGGCAACTGTAGGGACATAGCCCCACCCACTGGGGGCGTGTTCGCCTCGGGCTAATGATTACGGATAAAGCTGCCGGGCGTGAGCCCAGCAGCCCTTTTCTTTTGCTCCGCTTTTCCAATGCTCCGTGGGAACCTGTGGTCCTGTAAGTCTATTTCCTTATTAAAGCTGTATATATCTATATAATCTGTCTACATTCATTTGCTCCGCCACAGGCAACCAGATATTCCATCTTCAGGGGCAACCAGCCAGCTTCGGATTTGTTCTGGAGTCTAAAATTAGCTGTCTATACAAGTCTTTGTTACTGAGAATCCTATGTCAGTCTGAGTCATGTAAAATATCCTAGTATATTTTTTATTCATCAAAATTATACAATTAAGCAGAACTCATCTTCTTGACCACTCACAGCTATATGTGTGCCCAATAGATGTAATATTTACATGAGATACAATGGGAATACACTCAAAGCTGCTCTTAGGGAAGAAATGAAATGGCAGATGAGAGAAATTACCAATACAAGCAAACAGTTTTCAGAGTCAGTGGTCCTGTAAGCCTTGCTAACAGGATTATCTCTATCAGAGAATTAATTGTCTTGAATTATCAATTGTCATATGCTGTATACTTCCATGGCCCCCTGCAATATGGTACGAGAAGGATTTGTCAGATTGGTTCACATGCTTTGTGATTGGCATTCCAGCAATGGTTGCCCATGTTAATAGAGCCTGGCAGCTGTTTAATTCCTGGGGCTGGGTGCCTTAGCAGTTCTGACCTGGTGATGAAGATCTACAGTATTCCTGATGCTCTTCAGGCAACATTGGAAGGTTGAAGAAGCTGGGTTCTGATGTCAGTGGAAAATGCTGGTGACGTCATTATTATCATCAGCATCATAATCAGCAACAGCATCATTATCATCGTCATCGTCATCAGCAGCAGCAGACCAAGAAGAAGAGGAAGGAAGGCAACAACAAGAAGTAATGGCCTTTCTTTCTAATTTCACTTCCTATCTGGGCCAATGCAGCAGCAGAGGAAGAAGGAAGAGGAGAAGAAGAGGAGGATGAAGTAAAGAAGAAGAGGCAACACAATAAGTAAGGGCTTCCCCTTCCAACTTTCCCTCCCATCTGGGCCATGCCTAGAAGACACTACCACTTTAAGGAAGTTTTTTCTCCTTTAGTTAATCCTTGCAGGAAATTCTCTTATAGACCTACCTAGATGTGTATCTTATAGTAGATCTCAGTTCTAACCAATTGGCAATCAAAAGAAACCATCAGTGACTCAGCAATAAATAATCCATAACCTATTCATCTTCATGATGAATCTTTCCTCCATTTGGCACCTCTCAGATCTCTCCTCTATTCTCATACCTTTTCAGCATACAAAGGAAAGATTTCCTACAATAATGACTTATGGACTCACCTGGATAAGCCAAAAGAGTCTCTCAGGTCCTTAATCTCTTCTGGGAGGTCCTTTGCTATGCAAGGTAACATCCACAGGTTCAGGGCTTAACTATTTAGAGTGGTACAGTTGTTTTCTTTATTATGTTGTGATACCAAGCTTCCTTACAGTCTGCATAAAACCCATTTTCTTTTGCTGGCATCCTCAATAGTTTCTTATTTGTAAACCTCTCTGGATTGCACAACGATTCATTCTAATCTAAATGAAAGCTATGTAGGAAGCTTTATATTACTTTTTTTTTCATTTAGAAAAAGCCAGATACATTTCTTAGCTGTCATTCTACCCTTCCTAGATGGGAAATCTTTTTTAAAATCCTCTTGGTTGAAAGGCTTATCTCCCTACATTTAGAGTCATAGAAAGATCCTGATGATTTTAGACAAAAAGAAACGACCTGAAGAATTTCATCCATCTTTGCTTCTGCTGGCATGTGAGGTCCTGATTTTCTCAGTCTTGCCTTCTCTTGCTAAGCGAGCTGCCCTCAGGAGACCTCTGCTTTCTGCTGAGTTCCAACCCACGTGTCTTCTTTCTCCAGGGTACTTTAGAGTGTGGGTCGCAGGTGGACCAGCACTTTCTCTTCCTTCAGATGAGTAGGCCACGTCTCTGCCTGAGTGAATTGGCCTCATTTCGTCACTGCCACCAAATACAACACCCCGTTCCTTACTTTCTCACTGATTTCCTTGAAAATGTTCCTTTTTCTGGAGGAAAACCTTGGAACTAGTACAAAAACTTCTGCCTTTTAAAAAGGCTTTGCAAACAACTGTCAGAGGAAAGCGAGACCTTGAAACAATTGGGAGAAAAATTATTGTTAGAACAAAATCCAAGATACAAAATCCACACTTGATTTCTTCGCTCTGCAGTAATGGAAGAGGTCTTCTACCTGCCACAGCCGATGTGATTAGTTTATCAGCCAAATGGGCACCACAGCTAAGACACCAGGTTGTGGTAAAATCCGGTAGTTTGGGTTAGTTCTGTTGCGAGGTGGGAGGGGGATAACAATGAAATTGAGACTTGAAAGATTTAAATTAAGGCTAGTGTATAGCTAAATGTTACATTACTTTCCCAACATAATGTTTGAGCCCCTGAGTTTGATTCTAAGCACATACATAAACAGTGTAGATTGTATAGGGTAAAATATAAAATGGGACATTTTTTATTTCACATGAATCACTAAAAATCAGTAATATTATTTAATTTATTTTATTATCATATCTGCTACTGGGTTATTTGTTATTGTGTGTGCATGTTTGTGTCCTTGGAGGCCAGAAGAGGATGTTCGATTTCTTGCTGGGAGATAATTTATTAAATCTTCCTAAGCTGTAGATCCACTGAACTACAGTAACAATCAAACCAGCAAGACAAAATGAAAGGCACAGTAGTGGGCCATGATCCTGCAGGTAGTCAACAGCTGTCTGATTAGACTTAAGACCCATTCAGTAAGAGAGAATTCATGTCTGATGTTGAAAAACCTAGCCAAGAACCTGTGGCTGGAGCCGTGATAGATGCTAGAATAAAACCTACGATTACGATTTTGCTAAATCAATATAATGACAATAGCCTTTTAAATACCTATCCTATGGCCATCTTAGCACAGTTCTCAACTCAGCAGAGAAGTTTCTTTTTGCAGCAGATGTAGCCTATTGCAGAGACCCACAACTGGTCAAAATGCAAAGAAGTGACTGTGCCCATCCTCCAAAGGTGGCATCTATAATGTGGCCTCTATCCCCAAGGCTTGGGGAACATTGTGAAAGAGGGGAAGAAAGACTGTTAAGAGCCAGAAGACTGTCAGGACCGATGCGAAATGATCTTCTGGACAGGTTGTCTCATTCATTAACTATCAACAGCGATGGTTGCCTGCAGAAGCAAAGATTATCAAAGCCACTGTGGACTGCAGATAATACCTAGCTTCTCCCCTCCTTGGATATATTGGAGCTCATGTTTCCTGCTTCAAAAGCTTGGAAAGCCTTCTACTTGACAAGGCTCTTCAGGGGGAATACTGTGACTTTTCCTGGCGTTCCTTTTGTTTTCTGTTTCTATGTACACTTTTCCTGTTGCTGCAATCTCAACTGTCTGGAGAAGTAGCAGGTGATTCCTTGGATGTTGTGATGAGTACTTATTATATTGATTTTCAATTACATGTTGCAAATATCTCATAATTTACAGTTCATCATTTAACTCTATTTTAGGAGCTTTTGAAAACCAAAATTTCCTTAACTA
The DNA here is from genome assembly GCF_950005125.1 of Chionomys nivalis. Lineage (NCBI taxonomy): Eukaryota > Metazoa > Chordata > Mammalia > Rodentia > Cricetidae > Chionomys > Chionomys nivalis. The sequence continues at coordinate 47,432,179 of NC_080102.1, read as the reverse complement.
AATTATTGTATAATATTTTTGCTTTTAAACTTGTAACTTAATAAATACTTTCAAATTAATTGTCAAGAAAATCTAGTATTTTTTAAATGATTTTAATTGAAATAGACTCTCATCACTTTCCACTCTCCTTTCCCTCCCTTCAGTCCCCCTCAGCTATGCTCCCTCCAGCCCCTCCCTTGCCTTCCTTTACTCTCAAGCTGATAGCCTCTTTTTCTTTATTACATACTCACAAATGTATACACATATGGATGATGTGTAAAGTGTGTATAAATACAACCTTCTGAGTTTATTTTTGTTGTATAAATATGGTTTTGAGGCTGATCACTCTGCTTTTGGACAGCCATTAAGAAGACTCAACCCTGCCAGGGATGGAGCAAGATCTTTTCAGAGTTTTTTTTTCAGAGGTGACATGGCTCTATCTGCCCATCTAGAGAAGGGATACCTGTCACACCATCCTGCCTCCTTCCTTTGTTTTCAATTAAAGACTTCCCAGCATGAACTGGACTCAAACTCCAGGCCATGTGTAGAGCACTGCTTCCATGGACCACATTGCTGAGTATCTAACATCAGTTTCAGTGAATTCAGGTATATCTTATTGCCTTAACAAGCTGCTATAATTATGGGCTAAATATGTTTTATTGATAAAATGAGTCTGCCTGCCTTTATGCAAACAAACTTTTAGAAACCCTGGTTTTAAGATGTGATGGAGACAGAATTGATTATTTTTGTCATTATCATTACACTTTTATGTTTTGGGATGTGCCATGGCTATAGAGTATGCGCTCAGGAGACCTAATGACGTTTGCTTGGTGATACTTGTCACAGAGCAGAACTTAAGAACTGGCAAACCAGACTCTTTGGTTTGACTCTAAACCAATCGTATTATCCTATAGAGTAAACTTGAGAGGCCAAGTCCCCTGTATATGTGTGTGTGAGTGTGAGCACACATACACATATATGTGCATGCACATATATGCTTGTGTGTGTAAATGTACACACAAAATATAACTAATAAAGTGTATATGCCTCAATCAGCATTATACTGATTGAAATAATTTGCTTTGACATATGAAAATAACTATATATAAAATAGGAATTGCGGGTCCTATTGCTGCTTTAAACAGAGACAGTAGCTTGTAACCACTTCATGCTTTCATTGTGATTTGAAGAGGATGTCGGATTTCTACAAGAAAGCAAGATATCTTTTCTTTGACCTCAGGATATGCTCTCCTAGTTTTTCCAGGTGAGTGCTAGTTGTATACAGCTCATAAAGGAATGCAGGCAATGAGAAGGAGGAAAAGGAGGGGGGGGGGGAGGAACAAGTTGCCAAAGCTTGGTTCTGTGTTCTTCTTCAGCGTTGAGTCTTTTATTTCTAAACACTTTTCATACCTCAGAGAGAAAGTGAATATAACTTCAAATTGTGTACTTAATGAAATTCAAAGAATGAAGACTACTTCTCAGAAGATGTAAAAATAGTCGTCAGGGGAAGCATTAGCCAAGTTCGCCCTGACAGGTAGCAGGAATTGTTTACCACTCAATTGAATCTAACAAGCAGCGTGACTTTTCACTGATGCAATTTATCACTAAGTGACAAAACGTTCAGTCCTACCTAGAGTTCTGGGTAAGTAAGGGCTACAACAGACTCGAGTTGTCTAAGAGACCTGATGTAGGGTTCAAGCTGTAATCTTCTGGTCTGCTTACTTGTTCTGCACTGGCTACTGCCAGTTTCAGACCTTTGAAGCAGATATTAAAACCTGGTGAAGTTAAGAGTTAGCACAGCCATCTTATTGTAGTTGAGGAACATGATGACTTTTTACGTACCTTGCCTGGATGTAAAAAAAGATGGATGGAGGTTAATTAGATTTGTTTGAGCGAATGCCTAATTTGTTTTTTCTTGATTCATAGATCTGACTAAAAGATGGTTAAATGTACAAGTTAAATAAAAATAATGTTGTAAAATATACATAAATATTTTTACATGTATATAATGTTTCATGAGGGAAATGTAAATAGTTATGGAAAGAAAACAGTTGGCATTTCCAGCATCTCACTGGATGTGTTGGACACTGATGGGTCCTAGCCCTGGGTCGCCTTACTTGACTTGATGAGAGGTAAGTTTTGCCATCATTTTGCTCTGCATTTTGGGTTTTGAAAATTTCTTTTGTATCCAACTCTAAGCTGTACAGTATTTCAGAATAAAATTTTATCATGAAAGGATCTGATTTAGGTACTTACCCATTGGATTTTTATCATTGGCTTTTCCTTTGAATGTTTTAGAGTGGCATATGGTAGGTAATTATAGAGAATAATGGATTACATTGTGGCCTTGTCACACGTGTATTTCATGCATTCTGGTCATATCTACTCTCCATGACTTCTCTTCCTCCCTCCCTCCCTCCCACTCTTACTGATTCTCCATCTTCTTCTCCCTCATTTTCATGTCTTGGTCCAATGAGTCTCACTTAACGGGACTTGGCTCAGAGACTGTATACAGGAGCACAGGCCACACAACCTCATCAGTGACGACTACACCACTAAAGGGCCTGTTGTTCCTTCTCTCAAGAACCATTAACTACCTATGGGTCCTCAGGGAGGTAGGAGGCCTATTGAGCTCTTCCTTTTCCATGATAGGGTATTGATGAATTCAAGTTTTTGCAGTCTTGAGTAGATGATCTAAGTGGCTGTGAACTTAGAAGCACAGTGGCATGTCATACCTGGAAGACTAGCTCATGACCCTGCACCATCGTCAGGCTCTTACATTCTTTCCTCTCTTTTGTGATACTCTCTGAGCCATGGAAGGGATTATATACATTTCTATTATGGCTAAGCACTCATTAGTCACTTATTCCCAACACTCTAACCAGTTGGGAGTCTCTGCGGTCACCACTCTTCACTGCAAAATTCCCCAAATCTCCTCTGGCTGAAGATGACAGCAGCTCTAGTTTATGAGCATAAAAAATATTGAGAAGACAATTTGATGTATAAATGAAGTCCATTCAGAAGAAATAAAGCAACATCTTAGCTTCTCCCCTGGGGCCCATATTTTCCTGGCCACACCACTGACCAGGTTCACAATACCAGATATGAATTCCCACCTATGGGCCTTAAAGCCAATCAGGAAGCAGCTGGTTTCTCTCATAACATGCTTGCTTCTATTGCATCAGTGGTACATCTCAGCCGGGTAGCTGCTAGCATCACATCCAACATCTATAGGGGACAGATTATTGATAACAATCTCCCTCAGCAGCCTGCAGAACTACTTCTGACATTGCGCGGGCTAACTAGCATGGAGGAAGCGTCCAGCTAAGCTCCACCTGGGTTGCTCTGTCACCTGCCACCTGCCACCAGAGTATACGGTATCTCCCACAATAGGGTCCTGCCATCTAGCTCTTGTGTCACCAACAGCCGTGACAACGGCCAGTGTTATTTTAGACCTAGTCCCTGTCCCAACCAAAAACTTGTAGGAGAGCAGCTGGCTTGGAACAAATTTTCCCTAAGTAACCTGTGACCACCAGAAACAGTTTTCATGAGGGTACCAGTGTGCAAACCTTTGAGAGAGAGAGAGAAAGAGAGAGAGAGAGAGAGAGAGAGAGAGAGAGAGAGAAGCAATATTGTTAGATGCACTCAGAAAGTATCAGATTGCCTTATGACTTTTTATATGTTCTTAATGTTGGGTGACCTCGAACCCACATCAGTTTCCCATCTCCCTCTTTCATCTTTCTACCTCTAGAATTCTTCCTTCCACTTTCAAATCAAGCATGTTCTGCTGCCTCCTCAGATCCTCTTTCTCTCCCTCTTATTCCTTTCTGTTTTCTTGACCTTGATGTACACTCACACCCACGTGAACGCACTGTGTAAAATCTAGAGCTACACTCTTAGTATGAGAGAGAATGCGTGCTGCTTGTCTTTCTGAGTCTGGGTCGCCTTGTTTCAAACAACATTTTCCAGTCTCATTCATTTTCCTGTACATTTATTAATTTCAATTTCTCTCTTCTGATGAATGAAATTCCTTTGTATCTATATACCAGCTTCATTAACCATTCAGATATTAATTGACATTCAGGCTTGTTCCATTACCTTGCGGTTGTGAGAAGAGTGGCTATAAATACAGTGAATCTCCATGGTAGCAGGAAAGAGTCCTTTGGTTAGATCATCTTCCCTTTATATTTTAAAGGAACCTCCACATAGATTTCCAGAAGGATTGGCCTGTTTGCTCTCCCATGCACAGTGTGGTCAGGTACAGCTTCTCTGTTCTCATATTCTTACCAGCATTTGTTGTCATTTTTGTTGGGGATAGCCATTCCATCTAGCATAGGACAGAACCTCAATGTAGTTTTGATTTGTATTTCTCTGATGGCTAAGAATGTTGGACAGATTTTTAGTGTTCGCTAGCCATTTGCTTCTTCTTTTTAGAACTCTATTTAGTTCCTTAATCTAATTTGTTTAATGAATTAATCTTTTGGCTTTGTCTTTCTTGATGTTTAGTTTTCCAGTTCTTTGTACACTCTGGATATGAACTCCCAGATGCCTAGCTGGGAAAGATTGTCTTCATTCTCTATGTATCTTTTCTTTTCTGTAGAGAAGCATTTTACTTTCATGAGTCCCCGTTTTTAAATTGTTGGCCTTATTTTCTGAGCAACCAGAGCCCCATTCTGAAGGTCCTTCCCTGTGTCTGTGCAGTTAAGTGATTTTCATACTTTTCCTTCCATCAAGTCCAGCATTTCACATCCTACATTAAGTTATTTGATCCATCTAGAGTTGATTTTAGTGACAGACAAGAGATATAATTTAATTCAGCACTGGATTTCTAGCCTTCCCCAGAACCATCTATTGAAGAATCTGCCTTCTCTCCCATGTTTATTTTCTTTGGTAGCTCTAGAGAGGTGGCTTAGTGGTTAGGAGCACTCGCTGCTGGCTCTTCCAAAGGTCCTGAGTTCAATTCCCAACAACCACATGGTGGCTTACAACCATCTGTAGTGAGATCTGATGGCCTCTTGAGGAAGAGACCTCGTCAGTTGACCTCACCAACTTAGGCCATGAAACCCAATATGGGCAAGTTCAATAGAAAAACCATATACAGGCTGCCCATGCATGCTTCAGCATTGCCAGGGCATAAACTTCATAAACTTCATTCATTCATTCATTCATTCATTCGTTTATGTTTTCTTTGGCATTTGTATCTGCAGGTGGCCGTAGCTGTGTGGGTTCATAATTGTGTCCTTGGTTCTTTTCTATTTATCCACGTGTCTGTTTTGTACCATTCATGTGTCATTTTTATTCCTCTGGCTAAAAATACTGACTTGGCCTTAGGTTTAGAGGTATCTCCAGCATAATTCATTTTTGTGATGGTTTCTCCAGCTATTTGTGATCCTTTCTGCTTACATATGAATTGTAAAATTAAGACGAATCCTTGGCAATTTTATTAATACTTATAATGCATCCTTGTTTCTCTACCTTACACTATCTTTGCTTTTCCCCACCCCTACCAGTTCCACATTCTTCCTACTGTCCCTTCCCTAGATTTTCAACATGAGCCTTGTGGTAAAGGCAGCCATCTGTGTGGTCACTGACTTGTTACTACCCATTGAATCCTGGTGGGGTTGCCAGTACATACGTAACTGAAGACACGGACTTTCCCTTTCCCAGAATCTGTCCACGGGAACTAATTCAGCAGTGAGATATAGGGTTCTCTGAGTCCCTCCTTCATCTTTGCCTGGCTTCTGATAATCTCCTTCTTATGTAGATCCAATGTAGTTATCTGTAGTTGTTGAGATTTCAGGGTTGCAAAGGACATATGACCACTTACCTTGGAAGAACAGACCAGTTTTTGCTAGTTTGCATAGCTATTGAAGGTATTTCTGTGGTTTTTACCTCTAAAAAAAAAAAAAAATCCTTCCCCAAACCTCTCCTTTTAACAGGCCTGAAATTTGTCTTTAAGGCTGTCATCCCACTAGTAGATAATCAGTAATTGTTTTAATTATGATCTGGTTGAATCTATGGTTTTCCTCAGGGCTCACAAACATCATTAACACTATGAAACTCTAGTCCATGGATTTTTGAATGGGTTTACAGTAGCAAGTATGGAATATCTCCTGTGATGAGGGTCAGATCCAAGCAGTTGTTGGTTGCCCCCATAACTGCTGTGTTACTATCACATACAGGGGCACATTTTGTCTCCAGATTGGTATCATTATTTGTAGGATTTATAGCTGGCTATGCCCATTGATGCCTCCCCCATCTCCCTGATAAGAGTCTGCATAATATCTTTGGAACTGTGAAAGCTAGTTGGGTAGAAGTAGACTTCCAGCCCAGTTCCAACTTGATTTCTCTGTATCATGTAACCAAGGATTCTAGTGCCTCCAACAATACGGCCATATCATATAGTTCTTGTGGCAAGCAAAGAACAAAGACAAGGTCTGATCAAGAACTCATAAGGAGTTAACACAGTCCTATTACTGGGATTTTTGTGTAATAAATTATAGAATCAAGGAAGGACTCCTTTGAAAAGCTTTTTACCAGTTATTAATGGTGCTTCCTTTCCAACATTTAGTTTGGTTACAAGAGTATAGGTTTCCATTTGGCTTTTTCATTGTGGTCGACCATTCCCCTTTAACCCCTTAGCCCCCATTTCTCCTACTTTATCCCTACTTAAACTTTTCTAGGCTCTGTGTTCACTATCTTTTCTTTTATACCACCTACAGGGTACTATTCACCCTCACTGAAGGCATCTCTCCCTTACTTGTTCAGAAACTCTAAGTTGAATATACAAAATTAGAAATATGAAGCTATGGTTTGTTTTGTTTCCTTTTGTGGGAGAATGCAGCAGGGATGAGAGAGGAGGGTGGAGGGATCGGGAGGTGAACGGAATTGGGGTGCATGATGTGAAACACCAAAATAACTTCAATAACAAGTAAAAAAAAAAAAATTGAAGCTAGAGCCCGCATGTGAAAGAAAACTACACGGGTGATTGTTTCCTCTGTCCTGAAGTTATGTCACTCAGTATAATGTTTTCTAGGTCCATCCATTTATCTGAAAGTTTCATACTTTAATTTTTCTTTAGAGCTGAATAAAATTCTACTGTGTATGAACACCACTTTTTCACAATCTATTCATCAGATAATGGACCCCTAGGCTAATTCCATCTCTTGCTATTACGAACAGAGCTGCAGTAAAGAGAGATGAGGAAGATGTTGGTGATAGGGTATAAAGTCCTTCGTATATATGAACAGCTGAGTCACAGTGTAACTGTGTTATCATTTTTGAGGAGTCTCCACAGTGATTTTTTTTTTTTTTTTTTTTTTGGTTTTTCGAGACAGGGTTTCTCTGTGGTTTTGGAGCCTGTCCTGGAACTAGCTCTGTAGACCAGGCTGGTCTCGAACTCACAGAGATCCTCCTGCCTCTGCCTCCCAAGTGCTGGGATTAAAGGCGTGCGCCACCACCGCCCGGCCTCCACAGTGATTTCTAAAGTGGCTTTACCAGTTTGTAGTTGCACCAACAGGAAGTAAGGGTTTCTCTTTATCATTTCTTGTCATTTGATTTCTCAATAACCATTTTGATTGAGGTGAGATTATTTTAAATTTGCATTTCCCTCGTGGCTAAATCATGTTGAAAACTTTTAAAGTATTTATTAGCCATTTTCATTTCTTCTTTTGAGATTTTTTTTTTACATGTCTATAGCCCATTTCTTGAATTGGTTGTTGATGTTTTTACATTTTGTGCTTTTAAGCTCTTCGTGTAACCCAGATATTAACTCCCTGTCAGATGTGTCGCTTATAAAGATTTTCTCCAATTCTGTGGACTGCTTATTCAGTATGATTGCTTCCTTTGCTGCTCAGAAGCCTTTTACTTTCACAAAGTCCCATTTATCAATGTTCAGTCTTGTTTCCTGAACAAATACGGTCCAATTTACGAAGTCCTTACCTATGCATACTATATATTGCGACACACTCCCAACTTTCTGTTCCAGCACTTTTGGAATTCCGGCTTTCACATTGAGACCTTTGACCCAGTGTGAGTTAATTTGTGTGCATGGAGAGAGATAAGGGTCAAGTTTTATTCTTCTGCATGTGACCATCCACTTCCTCAAACACTGTTTCCTGGGGGAGCTTTATTTTCTCTAATGGATATTTTTGTGTCTCTGAAAAATTGGTTGACTGTAGCAATTCAGGCTTAAGTCTGTCCTTTATTCTATTGATCTAGGTGTCTGTTTTGGTGGCAGTATCATGCCATTTTTATACTATGTCTCTGCATTATTACTTGAAATTGCGTATGATCACGCTTCCAACACTGTTCTTTTACTCAGAATTGCTTTAGCTCTTGAAGGCCTTTTCTGTGTTTAAATGAATTTTGAGATTTTTTTTTTTATTTCTGTGTAAAATGGCAGAGGGATTTTTACTGGGATTAGATTGAGTCTGAAAATTGCTATTGGCAGGATGGCCATTTTCCAGTTTTTTTGTTTTGTTTTGTTTTCCTAGGCTCAAATCAGTTTATTCATATCCTCTTTATATTTATTCAGATGTTTATTTGTGACCTCTTTGTATTCTCTGACCATTCTAAAAATATTTATAATTGTTCTTTTCACTTTAAGTCTTGGGTTTCATTTAAAATTTTCTCATTGGTAACATTTGTCATGGGATTGGTGGTTTACAGAGACAGGGCATATTTCTAGTGTTTTGGGAATTGTTGGTTTTTGATTTTTAATATTGCTTCTGATTTTTTTCAGTGAGACCAATAGAGTTGGAAGATGGTTGAATCTTTTGATATGAGTGTTTAATAGAGTGGTGTGGATGGCATCATGGTTCATGAGCACTGAAGCGGATGCAGCAGAGGGGAGCTGTTCTCTTACTAGAACCACGTGGGTGTTTAGAGAGAGCCCCAAGGTCTGGTGAAGAGGAACGACTAGGCAGTCTAAGGAAAGGCCTTAGAGGATGAAGACAAGGGATCTTGGAGCCTAAGATGGCAGAGTCAGTTCTTTAATTTAGTATCCAGTGAGAGTTCCCAGGGTTGTGTGGGTGGGAACTAAGCTGGGGAAGCTAGGCTCCTAGGTAGTGCCTGAAGCCACTTAGGTCAGGGGTCTGGAATGAGTTTCTTAGGGTGAAATAAGAGGTCCTAACTTTCTCACCTGGTTTCTTAGGGTGACCGTGCTGGATGCCTAGAGACAGTTTGTCTGTAAGGATCTTCAATTGATGTTTATGCTTCTGTGAAGAATGCTGTTGGTAGTTTTATTGTGATGGCTTTGCATCTGTAGATTAACTTTTGGGGACAGCTATTTTCACACTAGAAACCCTCCTGATCTATGAGCATAGGCAGTCTCTCCATCCTCTAGTGTCTTCCTAAATTTCCTTCTTCAGTGTTTGCGTTTTTCACCGTAGAGGTCTGTCGTTTCATTAGTTAGCTTACTCTTTGTTCTTAATACAGAGGAAGGATACAGAATGTTTTATGTTAGTTTTTTATTTTTAATTTTATAAAAATGCTAATCACATCCAAGAGTTGCCTGGAGCAACCTTTATAATGCTATGTATATGGAATCACATCTTCTGCAAATAGAGATACTTTGAGTTAATTCTTTTACATTTGTATTTCTTTCAGTTCCTTGTACTGAGACCTCAAGCATTGTAGCAAATAGGAGCAGAGAAGGTAGATGACATGCTTGTTTTACTTTTGATCTTAGCAAGAAAGCTTCATTTTTTTTCTCTACTTATCATGATAGTCTATAGGTTTCTTTATGTATAACCTTTATTATGCTAAGACGTATTCATGTCATTACTATTCTTTTGGGGGATTTAATCATGAAGGGGTGCTGGATTTTGTCAGAGACTTGTCTGCACCTGTTGTAACAATCATGTGATTTCTCTTAAACCATTTATTTGATAGATGTGTTACACTTACAGATTTGCATATGTTGAACCACATCTGTATCTCTGGCATGAAGCCAAGTCTAGAATTTTTACACTTATTTGTTTTTTTATTGAGAGTTTTGATTTTGCATGTATTTCACCGGTGAATAATTGATATAACAATTGAATAATTAATCAATACTTTTTTTCTATATGGAATCTAAATATAGTTATCATAAAATTGAGGAGACAACAACACTTCTGATGCTCTAACTAGACATCTTATATCACTATGTTAAACCTCCAGTGACAGGAAGGGGTTATAATTTGTTGAATTGTTTGCTGATGGAGCCTTCTGGACCCCCTAAATATCTCAGGCTATTGCTAAGGCTATTGGTTACTCTCTCCAACTTGATGGTAAGGTCCATCTTACTCATTTCATCAACACAGAGAAGTTGAACTGGTGCCCAACCAGCAGCTTTTCCTTTCCTGGGTAGGATCCATGATGCTAGGATTCTTCATGCTACTAGAGAATAAAAGTAATCATCAATATCTCCCAGGCGGGGTATTGACTTGACCCACATTCCTGTGGCCTATAACAGCAATCCGTCTGCACGCTGTACTGGTACAATAGTGTCAGAAAAATATGGGAGTAACCAACCACTTTTTGACTGAATTTAAGGCCCATTCCATAAGATAGAACCCACATCTGACATTGCTACCTTAGCCAAGAACTTTAGACTAGATTCATTGTGGGCTTAGGGGAAAACTACTGCTATTATTTTACTAAGGGAATATAAGTATAAAATGACCCTTAATGACATATTGTCATATAGAGATCAGTGTTTCTCTCGGCCCTCATTGGAGAAGCTTCTTCTTGCAGTAGATGATAAGAAAGACAGAGGCTCACAACTAGACAATGTATAGAGAGTAGGAGACCTTAGAGTACTCAGCCCTAAATGGGACATTTTTATCAAACACCCCCCTCAAGAATGGTGGAAAATTCTATGTCATTTTTTTCTTTAGTAAAAGCGTACAGGAGGGCTAGGTTTTGTAGAGCTGGGGTGTGTTTTTCTCTACTAGACTGTATTCATGACACCAAGCTCTATCTCCAATCTTCCCCCAAAGAATACTGTTTATGACACTAACAGTCACTATCAGGCATAAACACAATTATTGATGAATTCCGTAATCTCTCAGTGTTTTTCCCTAGCTCCTTGACTTTAGTAGTTTTCTCAGGGAGTGTGAACAGTATTTAATTATGACCATTTGTTTTTTACTTGCTTTATTCCCTCTAACTTTACATAGATTTATTCTGTTAATAAAAAATTTAAATTACATGAACATTGAGAATAATTTCTACTTCAAAACCATCCTTTTATTTTTAAAAACCAAATACAGAAAATGTAGAATCTTTTTATCCCTATATCATAAAAGATTTGCTCCACTTGATGGCTATATTTTCATTTCTAAAATAATGCTTATGCTTCCTTTCTTTTAGTTGTTTTTAGGGAGAATTGATTGCCATGAATTTTTTTTTTTTTTTTTTTTTTTTTTTTTTTTTTTTTTTTTTTTTTGGTTTTTTGAGACAGGGTTTCTCTGTGGTTTTGGAGCCTGTCCTGGAACTAGCTCTGTAGACCAGGCTGGTCTCGAACTCACAGAGATCCGCCTGCCTCTGCCTTCCGAGTGCTGGGATTAAAGGCGTGCGCCACCACCGCCCGGCCAAGATTGATTGCCATGAATTTGAGGCGAGTAAGATTTCAGCTATTTGAAGAAAGGCAGGAATTCGATGACATTAATGAGATCAACCTAAAGCAATATAATTTTATATCAGATCCTTAGAGTCATGATATGGACACAAGCATCCTTTGGAGGTAACCGCAGTTGTTATTCTGGGTCTTGAGTAAGAGGAAAGTAGATGTTCATATCAGTGTAGTAGCTATTTACAGTTGTTCCTCTAATTTTATACTTCTAATAAGTGTAGACTGCTCTCCTGCATTTTAATGTCATTTAAATTTTTCTATTTGAAAACAATATATTTGTATGTTTGGTTTAGCTTATATGGATACACTTAATACAAATTATACCTGAGCAAAAGTGAAATACTTCATTCTGACATTCTTTTTTTTCTTTATTTTATTCTTTTTTAATTAAAATTTCCGCCTCCTCCCCGTTTCCCATTTCCCTCCCCCTCCTCCCACACATCATTCTGACATTCTAATATTGGCTTTAAAATAATTTTTGTAAATGATATGTTGGTACTAAACATATACATTATGCTGAAAAGAATGGAGCTAATGTCCCTTTCTCCCCTGTACTGTGTAAAAATCTGAGAACCTCAATTACTTCAGGTCGTAATTACAAAACAAAGCAAACATTCTTCATTTAAATGTATTCTTCATGCATAGTCTATCACAACTGGAGGAATAAACCACTTTAGGTCACAAAAACAAAGTAATAAAATTGTTATGTCTGATGCAAATCAAAACAACTATGAGATTCCTTCTTATACCTCTAAGAACGGCCAAGGTCAAAAACACTGATGACAACTTATGTTGGAGAGGTTGATGGGTAAAGGGAACACTCCTCCATTGCTAATGGGAGTGCAAAGTGGTATAGCACCTTTGGATATCAGTATGGCGATTTCTCAGAAAATTAGGAAACAACCTACCTCAAGATCCAACAATGCCACTTTTGGGTATATACCCAGAGGATGCTAAATCATACCACAAGGACTTGTGCTCAACTGTGTTCATAGTAGCATTATTTGTCATAGCCAGAACTTGGAAACAGCATAAATGACCCTTGATCAAAGAATGGATAAGGAAAATGTGGTACATTTACACAATGGAGTACTACACAGAGGAAAAAAATAATGACATATTGAAATTTGCAGGCAAATGGATGAATCCAGAAAACATTACATTGAGTGAGGTAACGCAGACCCAGAAAGACAATTATCATATGTACTCACTCATAAGTGGCTTTTAGACATAATGCAAGGAAAAACCAGTCTGCAATTCATAATCCCAGAGAACCTAGACAACAAAGAGGACTCTAAGAAAGACATACATGGATCATATCTGCATGGGAAGTAGAAAAAACAAGATCTCCTGAGTAAGTTGGGATCATGGGGACCTTGGGAAAGGGGAAGGGAGAGAAAGGAAGGAAAGTGAAGAAAATACATAGCTCAATAAAAACAATTTTAAAAATTGATATTTTTGTGAATAAATTTTAAAAGACTAGAATCATATTAAATTTCTTACCTCAATTCAATAGAATGAAATCAGAAATCAGTATCAGAAAGAAATAGGAAAATTCAAAATACATGAATATTAAACACATTTTAAAATAACACATAGGTCCAAGAAGAAATCCAGGAGAAAATTCTATTCTAAGATGTTACAGGATTTCAATCTTTTTCACTTGTTAATGGTTGTGTTTTTTCCTGGCAAGGTTTTTCTGCCCTGGCGAGGATTTCCCATGCCTCTACGAAGAACCTGGGCTCTGGTGTTGTTTGGTGAAATGTTCTGTGTATGTCTGCTAGGGCCACTTGTTTTATGGTGCTGCTCAAATCCCGTGTGTTTCCCCATCTGTCAAACTGTCCTCTTCATTATTAAAAGGATATACCAAAATCCCCCTGTTGCTGTTAGATTGTGGTTTCCTCCCTCACCCAGAACACATGGTTTACTCTCTCTTTGCCTCCAGATGGTCTCTCTGGGTCCTGAGTATGCACACTGCAAGTATGCATGTGTGTGAGAAAATGGAAGTCATTCTTTGTGTCTGTTTTAGAGCAGGTGTTCTTGGTTTGTTCTCATCAAACTATTAGATTCTGAACCACTCATCAAAATAGTACAGTCCATATATATATATATATATATATATATATATATATATACTTTAAATTGTTGCTTCTGAGAAAACTGGCTCTGGGATTTTTTTCTGCCATCTTGCTGATGTCTGATTGAACTGAATACCTCTAGTGTTAACCACTTTTGTTTATACAGTGCAAAAAGGTGACAGAGCCCCTTGGCACATCATCTCATTTGACGTCTATAAATCTTGATAAATTGCATTGCTGTTTCAGCTTACTAAATGAAATTTCCTTTCTCCCAACTGTCTTCTACCTTTGCACTTATGGTCATAGTCTAGCAAACCCGTTGCCCAGTTAAATTGTATTTTCTCTGGATGTTGAATTTTCTATACATATTTATTCTGAAGTTTTCTAAAGTAACAAACAAATACATAACACCAAGTGAGCATTATTGCGTGTATCACTATAAATTGAGGTATAGAACTTGCTAGTTGCTTCGTAAACCTGCACATCTCATTACACCCAATATTAACTGTGTCCCTCTTATCATCCCCCGCTAAAGTAACCACTGCAAAACCAAAGCTACGAAACATCCTCTTTATTACTACAAGGGGCAAGAGGAGAGAATAAGCCACAAAAACCTATTGCTTAGACATTCATGGTAACAGCATTCTTTTGTGTTGTTTTCATTTCATTCCTTCACAGTAAATTATCTGAGGATAAGCGGATAAAATCTCTTAACACTTGAAGGAATCCATTTCCATACTACAGATGCAAGGCTTGAGATCTGAAGTCTGGAGTCAGGAAGAGAACAATCTTTGTGCTTGTGCTGTGTGTATGGTGAGGCTGCAGCCGTCCATACGAAGGACACCATTGAACAGATGTATGGAGAGCTCTGCTTTGCCTCCTCCATCTAAATTAAGAGAGAAAAACAATAATGAAGGTGAAAATCATGGTGAGATGATGAAATCCCACTCCAATAGATTCTGTTTTTATTTTATTTTTATTTATATTATTATTAATATATTATATATTATATTAATTTTATTTGTTAATGCCTTTACTGTCCATTTTCGTGATGCTAGGTAACTTAGAGAAGTCTCAAAACAAAGGGTCTAAGAAAGGCCTGTGTTTGAGGCTTAGCTGATGAGAATGTAGAGCTTTTGTGGGTATTTTCAACACGTGTCTCCATGACCCATACCATCAGGGCTCATACTTCAAGCTTTGAGTGTGTGTTTAAACACAAGCCTTCACTTTTCTGAAACAAACTATGTTCAAAAAGGACCTTAAAAATAGAAGCCCTTCAGAATATTGGTATTCTCTAAACCATTGCTTTGTGCACGCCTGTGTATTGTTCCCATTTGTTTAAAATTTCTTTTCTCCTATGTTGAAAATACCATGATTTAAAAACAGTTGCTGTGGAATTGATTTCCTGGCATGTGGAACTATTATGATAGTTTTCCTGCAAAGTCAAATATTACTTCTGTAAATGAAAAAATAGATCTAAAACCAGAACACAATATAATTACGGGTTTAAAAAGTGTTGACTTGAAAGGAAAACTTTCCTTTATTAAATCCTGAACAGTAAAATTGAATATTCCTTGAGTGTTGCCTCTTTGAAAAAAAAATCCATAATGGATCATATTTCAAAAATAACAACTTGCAATCTTTTTAAAGCTCCAGGGATACAATAAACACAGATTAAATTTCCAGATGAAAGGCTGGGAACTCCACCAGCCTTCATGGCACAGGAAGCGTAAGTACAGGGCCAGTGTGGGCTCTGACAGCTGTGACACAAAGAAGAAGAAGGCTGAGAAGAAGCAAATGAGATGTGAATATTATAAAGACTGGAAGACTGCCGGGAGGACTTTATTTCAGTTCCTTTTTTTCACGGACTAAACTTAACTAAATGTTCATCAAGCTTATACGCTCTTCTGATGGGCAGGATAAAGTCTCACGCTTAAAACTTCCCTCTCTTGTACCTGTTTCTACTGTATTCCGTCTGGGACCTGAGCATCCTAAGGTGTTTTCACAAGACCTTAGAAGCATGTGTGTGCTTAAACCCATGCTGATATATGATAAGACATGGGCCTCCCTCCTGAAGAGCTTAGTACACAGCACACCTAGTAGACACCATTTCTATACGCAAGGAAGGAGCGCCTAGAGAACTCAGTTTGAAGCCCCCTGCCGTGTTTCCAACAGTTTATCACATGGAGCAACCTAATGTTATTTGCCAGTACAGTGGAGTGACATGGGTTCATAATACCAAACTGTTTTCTAATTAAAAAATAATTAACAGGTCATTTGAGAATCACTGAGTAATTTTTTTCTTATGAAATATAGTTTTCCCTCTGAGAATTTAGTAAGGAGTTTAATTATTATTATTAGTAGTAGTTCTTATTATTTTATTTTACATTCCCCTCTCACTCTTCCTCCCAGTCTCTTCCCCACCACTCTGTTCCCACTCCCCAATCCAATCTCCCTCCATTTTTGTTGAAAAGAAAGGGCAGATCTCTCATGGATATCAACAAAACCTGACATATCAAGATGCAGCAAGTCTAAGTAAGCACCTCCCCATGTATTAAGGTTGGGAAAGGTGACCCTGGATGAGGAGTGGGGTACTAAAAACTAGTTAAAGAGTCAGAGACAGCCCCTGTTCCCACTGTTAGGAGTCTCAAAGGAGGATCAAGCTGTACAACTGTATCATATATGCACAAGGCCTAGGTCAATTCCAAGTAGGCTCTCTCTGAGCCCCTATGGGGCATGTTAGTTGATTCTACAGGTTTTCTTGGCATCTTAGACCCCTCTGGCTCCTACAGTCCTTTTTCTTCCTCTTCTGCAAAAGTACCCAGCTCTGCCTATGACTGTGACTCTGTATCTGTTTCCGTCATTTGCTGGTTGAAGAGAAGCTTCTCTGATGACAATTGGGCTTAGCACCAATCCCAGCACATCCGAAAGGCAGGACACACTGTAAGTTGGATGTTAAGTGTCTGGGTTAGTTTCCCACTCCCTCCACTTGAAGTCTTGCCTCATCAAGAGAGATGGGTCATTTGGGTTACATATTTGCTAGAAGTCTTAACTGATGTCATTCTTGTAGATTCCTGGGAGATTCCCTCATGCCAGGTTTTTACCTGACCCTGAAATGCTCCTCCCCTTTTCAGTAGCCTCTTTCAGTAATCTTCCCTCTCTGTTCCCTCCTTTTAATATGATCTTTCATGTTCCCATCGCACCCTCCGGCAGTCCACTCACAAAATTTCTTCTATTAAACTACTAACAGAATGAGCAGTTTAATATCATAATTATTGTGGTAATTTTTTACTTGGTTTTATAACTCACCAAGCAATTTTTGCAACCCAATTTCATTTGACTCTCAGTACGTTGCTATCAAGTTTATATCTCTAATTAACATCATCTAGATTTCAGAGAAAGAAATACTATCTTAGAATGATCTCATGGTTGGCAAGACAGTGACAGGGAACCTGAGCTGCCTTCCCTTCTTTTTTTTTTTTTTTTTTGCATTCTTTTTTCTAAGTTCTGTGAAAATCTAATGTAGTTATTCATAATAAGAAAATAAAGAGAAAGAAAGAACATGTTTATGTATGTGAAACAGACAGTGAATTGTAAATTTGGTAGCAGGAATACATGGATGCTCCTTCTTTATTATTTTTCCCTTCTAGTAAAGTAAGGAGTGAGTAAGGTTACTAACTAGTGGTAAAACTTTGGAGATTTCTAAAATTTGTATTAAAAATGTGCTCTCTGAGTTTAAAAGACCAAAATAAATGCAGAAAACACAAGTTATACATATATGAGATGCAAAAATCCACAATATAAAGTTCTCGTGTGCCTATGGAGCAGCAGAGAACTTTGTTCTGGCACAAAATACACTATGGTCTTTTTGGAACACACTTTAGTCCCCTCATACAGAGTCACACAGAGGTTTATCACATGCTTTGCCCATTATAACCCTGTTATGCCCAGATCACGGAGTGCCCTATAATGGTCTGTCCTGTCCCTTTAAGAGACAAGCACCACCTTTTCTGTCTGCCCTCTCTCTACCTCACTCTCTTTGGAAGAGGTAGAAACTCCCCTCCCCTCTCCTCTCTCTCTGTCTCTGCCTCTCCATCTTCCCCTCCCCCCTCCCTTCCATTTCCTAAATAAATACTCACTCTGCATGGTGTGCCTATCCATCTCTGTCTCTCACCTGCCATGACTCCTTGTGGGACCTGCTGCTTTGCCAATGGCCCACAGTGGTCTCCCACCTACTGAGGCCCTAAACCACCCACAGTTGCCCTCTGCTGCCCCTCAGGGAACTGAACTGAGTGTTTTATCTAAGCTGTAACACTCCCCAAAACCAACTAGGAAAACAAGTCCTGTATGCAAAAACGAAGAGCCTTTATTCATAAACAAGTTTGCAAACTTGGACTCTCCGTGTCTTGATGGCAGAAGTCACAAAATAATCCCACATTAGTTCAGAATTATGAATAATAAAGGGCCAGTTATTTAAAGAAAAACTTATAGACCACTGTCCTAGACCACAGTCATCTGTATGAACAGGGAAAAGGAAGAGTCTAACAGCCAGAATTGAGAGCCGAAAGCAAGAGAGCAAGCACATACTTTACAGCTGCTTTTACAGTATAATAGAATACACCCAAGTGGGCTGGTATCTTAAAGGCTATTGACTGAAGGAGCAGAATGTGCTCCCATAGCACCTCCCCCTTTTCTTTAAATAAGAGAGTTACAAACCCAATACAAAACAATATACACTAGGAACAGATATCAAGTATAATTAGAATTACAACCAGCATAAACAATATTAAGCAAGGAATGTATGCTAAATGTTTTAATAAACATTCTATCCTAAGGAGTCTAAGTCTTGTATAGAAAATGGCTTGGCTAGATTATAAGAGTACAGTATCTATGACTATCTAATCTTCAACCCCACTGAAGGCCTGAGAAGGGTGATAATATTACTTGAGCAGGCAGGAAGTACAATCAAGCAGCTTCCAAAGCAAGTAATATATGATGGAGACAATTAGTTACCTGAGCAATCACCCAAAGTCTCATTTGCAACATTGATGCAACCAACTTTGGCTAAGGCCTAGCATAACTGACAGACCGTTTTCAGAGGCAGGAAATTTTTCAGAAACATCTTACCCTGTCTTGGGAAGATTTGACAGTCTTTTTCCTTGTGTCCTGTTTATTCATTTCTGGATACCATGTACTTTGTCAGTGGTTGAGGTATGGGCAGTTCCTTGCCCAAAGTCCAATGGTGCCAAGAAGGAAACAAACTCCAAGTAGAGTGTCTTTAGTGCTCAGCATTCTCTTGGGAATATATTGATGCTGTCAGGAGCAATCATGTCTCACGACAACAGAACCCTAAGTTATTTAAATGTCATGTTCTACAGATCTTTGAAGTGGTTGGAGATGGTCTGTCTAGACAGAATACAATCTCTATGTATCTAAAGAACCTAATTGATCTGACTGTATGTACAACAAACATGAACAACTATTGACCTATAATATTTAATACCTATATAACTTAAAGACTAAAACTTCATGCCAGAATATTAAATAATCTGTAAACAAATGTGTAACAGATGAGGACAATGACCTCAAAATGTAAACAATGTATATGCATCTTGATCAGAGGTAGGAGTAATATATAACACAATATGAAAATATGTCCTAAAAGTTGTATCAATATACAAAATGACCTAAAGAGAGGTAGAAGCATGCACATATACAATCTGACAGAAAAACTTTGCATAGGTGTAGAAATAATTTAAACAAAAATAACAAACATAATTTGAGCTTGTATCAATATACAATATACAAAACTATACCAATGTAAATTATCCATAAATAATAGCTCACAAGTATTCACTCTATTACTCACTATTATTACCCCTACTTTTTTTTTAACAAACATAGTTTCCACCCCAACCCTCTATCTAGTACAAGTAATAATCAACAACTCCTATACACTAAGGACAAACTTTTTTGGGATAGGGGGCATCATCCTCTAGAACTGCTTCCAGCTATCATGGGGGTGATGTTCTCTTAATGGGATCCTTACAAAAATAAAGTGATGGTTAAGTTTCAAAATTATTGTCTAGTGTAGTTGCAAACAATTTCCAAAAGCGTTTTTCAAAGTTTTCATTTGGAGTTCTGGCCAGAATGTCATGAGAAAGTGCACCATTTTAGCAGCTGGTACTCAAAAATCTGATCTCATAGTAGTGCTACCAGCATCACAATGTCATCTCAACCAGGCGGAGTTGTTGCTGTGGGGTCCATCATCTTCCTGGAAACTTCAAAGATCACTGCAGGAAAAGGATTTGTAGGAAAATCTATTGTTCATCATGGAAAACTTAAACATTATTCATATAAACATACATTCAATGAAAAATACAATATAGACAAAATAGACAAGTAGAAAGTGAAATTTTTTCTAAAGTCTTCCTTCTGTCCCATACCAGATGGCTCCCAATATGAGACAGACACTCTGAATGTTCCTTTTAACAACACGCTTGGATTTAGAGAGGTACAGAGCCATTGTCCAACTCCGATACCAACTCTATATATTAATATATATGTTTCAATGTATGTGTATCCAGTACCTGGCCTCATAATCCATATTCCTTTTTCTAGATGATCCTTAGTTGATAGTTAATTTTTCCTCTGTCAGCATTCAAACATTCAGGGTCTCTTGAATTTTTGATGATGTGTATTTTCCTGTAAAGATAAGAGCAGAACTCTGCCCCAACCCTATCTGACTTTCCTTACCATCTGAATGGTTGTCACTGTTGTGGATGAGCTGTCATTTATCTTTTTCAGGAAGTTTCTCCTTTTTAAAACAAATGCTTATTAGTTTTGATGGTGTCTATAATTTTTCTTCTCCTGTGGAAACAAGAGCAAAACCCCTTCCCCAATATAGCACATCTCCTGGTTTTCATTATAAGGCCAACACATCCTTGAAATATACTGGTTGATTCAATTTAGAAGTTTTGTCCATTATCCAATGCCTCTCTGCTGCTGCTATTCCTTTCCATTAACATTAAGAAAATTCAAGGTTAATAAAGCATTATGCAATCTATTTATGGGGGTACTTTCCACCCCTTTCTGTTTATTTAGGAGATGAAGAATACACACGTAAGACCCAGCCATGACAAGCTCAGTAAAGGCCTTAGTCTCAGTAGTTTACCCTGAGGCAGTACCTGGTTCCAATAAAGACCACAAACTGAGACTGCCCAGGCACCACCCAGGAACAGACCAGCCAAAGGAAATTCCTAACAATCCAGCTGTTATAGATAGGACCACCCGCTAGCACATACCCTGCTAATGTACCTTTTCTGGTTTTTGCCTTTAAATAATGCCTTCTAGAAGGACAGGATACTTCCTCTTGTCACTGCTACACCAGTTGCTTTTGACGAGGTTCCTGCCAGTTTTTATTATGTACACAATAAACCATGCTTTTGCATTTTGGTGAGTGAGTCTCCCTGGTGGTCTTTTGGGGTTCACGGGCTGGGCATAACAACACGGAGTGTCCAAAGAGTTTGCATATTTGTCTGGAATTTGGCAGTGACCTGTAGCAGTCCTCACAATGATCTCTTCAGGCCCTGAGCACTCCAGCTCCCCGTTCTTTAGGAGTTGCTCCAGCGTGGCTGTGACACCAATATGCATACACTTGTAGTCAAAGTGGCCTGTTGTCTCACACAATGCAAAATAATTGCGGAAATGCAATTATCTTTTATTTCAAGAGCCTCTGGCTGTTTAGAATATTCTAATGAAGCTGTTATTAGAATCCAGATTGTTCCCACTGTACATTTATGTTTGACCCAGGATTACTGAGATACAATAAATGTGATCTAGAGATATTTAATAACACTCATTGTTTGTAACTTGAGGTCGTCTGAGCACAAAATAAAAAACCCTCTGAATTCTGGATGGGTGTCTTAGGCTCCTGAGTGACAAGCATTGAGGGGTCTTCTGGAAAGCAGTGAAGGAGACATCATCTGAGGCCTCTGGTCTATTACATTATTGCTGTTCTCCAAGGTGATACCTTACACCAGGAAATGATAGAGTTTTCACAACTGTACTGGTTTTGATGTCCAAGGGAAGAGGCATCAAATAATCATCTTTTTGTAGGGAAGAAGGGAATAGGGTTGGCAAGCATGGGGGCTTCAAGAGAGTTTAGAGAGAGCAATCAAGATGTATTATATATGTATATGTATATATATATTAAATTATTAATAAATTTTTTCCTTCTCCCAAATGAAAGAACATCATACCCTGTAACATGGCCCCAGGAGATGTTTCAAAATTATAGGTATTTTTAAAGGGCCATATAAAAAAATGTTTCTTTTTAGGAGAGACAGACCTCATTACATGTCAGCATCATCAAGAAATGTAATATTTTAATAATAATTAAGTAATTAAAGAGCACTTAAATCAATCTCCAACTTTTATAAATTATTAGTATCACTTAGAACTAAGATAAATTCTCCATGTAGCTTCCACTAAAAAAAAAAAAACTATAAGAATAATTTGGTTTGCTACTTCCACATAATTATACAAAATAATTTTATTATGAATTAACAATACTCAGCAAGGATCAATAAAGCAAGACCCTCTTTATAGTATTTTTCCTAAACATGTACAGAAAATATGTGACTAATTTTTTTCAATATATTGAGAAGAGCAATCATTGTTTCTAATGCCCCCAAAAATGTAAATTTAAACACAGCTTATGCCAGAATAGTATCACCTTTGCTGACTTTCAGACACAGCTGTTTAAGGAGCAAGATGTAGGCCATGTCCCCAAATACATTTTACATATAGATTATGGATTGGTTTTCCTTATTTGTGAGCAAGCAAGATTTTTCTCAAGTGAATTGATAAAGGCAGCAAACTCACTGTACTTTTCTAGATAAAGAAAAAAAAAAGAAAGATCCTGAAGCAGGGATGAAATTGATGCCAATTAAGACAATTGTGCACCCCCGTAGCCTTAGCAGCAGCCAGAGACAGACATCCCTTGCATGGATTAGACCAAGAGGTGAGTGACTGGTCTCCCAGATGAACAACCCAGTCTGTAGGTGGTAAGTCCTGGAGCACACTCTGTGCTCCTCTCCCAACCATCACAGCCCCACTAGCTGGTCAGCAGGCAAGGCTCCTGTGGGCAGGCTGCTCCACCACCATCCCATCTGTCCCTGTAATCTACAAGTCCCACCCTACGCCCAAACCCAGCCATTCACCCTGCCATCAACAGCCCCTGATGCTCAGACACTGCCTGTACTGATTGGAGGAAGAGATGGGTGGAGGCCAGTGGAAGAATACATTACATACAGAGCAATACGGCACCACCAGAACCTAATGGTTCTGCAGCAGCAAGACCTGAACATCCCAACACAGAAGAAACAGAGGGAAACAACCTTAAAAATAACTTTACGACGATGATAGAGGCCCTTAAAGAGGAAAAGAGAAATTTTCTTAAGGAAATGGAGGAAGAGACAAACAAAAAATTGGAAGAAATCAATAAGACAGCCGTGCGGATTTGTGGTATCTAAATAATAAAAAGAATCTCATAATTTATTTGTATAAATTAAGGCTTATAATTTTCAACCATCTTTTAACTTTTATCTTATAAATGGCACTATTTTTGGTCTAGCTCACAATTCTGGGGAGATTAATTATTATTTAAATTAATTATTTAAAATGCACACTGCTGTATTCTGTCTTTTCACTTGCATGCCCATTCTCTCTGTCCATTTTGTTCCTGAGAGAATTGTGCATGTGTCAGAAGAAACCCTGTCTTGAGGTGTTAATTATGCACAAAAGAAAAATCAACTGTGAAAGGATTTTCAGCATCAAGGGCATCATGGTTCTAGTCTTCAGTGCTTTCTTGTAAACGATGGCGAAAGTGAAGTGTTAAGAACTTGACAGACACAATCACGTCATCACCGCCTATGCCCTCAGCCGTAGTATAGATGTAGACACACATGTATGTAAAACCTCTTTAATTGTTAAAGAAGTTGGCACCATTAAAGACAAGCATGGGACAACAAGAAAGGTACCCGTTATGCTTCTCATTATGCTCTGCTTTGTCATACAAATGTAGTCATTCATTTTAAAGGGGCAATTCCAAACTAGGAAGGCCACTGAATGGGGTTCCCTGCTCAAAACAACCACTCAGAGTCAACACACAAAGGATAACGCAACTGTGGTGTCTGGGGAACAGGCTTCATCCTCAAATGGTAGGAGAACTTGGCAGCGTTATCCGCATAGTATCAGTTCTGCCTGAGTAAAGAATGCAGGATTACGTGAGTCATACAGTCCTGTACTAGGGCTTCAGAGAGAAACTGGAGTAAGGCAGTGTGTTCTAGTGTC
Organism: Chionomys nivalis; assembly: GCF_950005125.1. Taxonomy (NCBI): domain Eukaryota; kingdom Metazoa; phylum Chordata; class Mammalia; order Rodentia; family Cricetidae; genus Chionomys; species Chionomys nivalis. Next base: position 47,408,146 of record NC_080102.1, on the reverse strand, counting down.
AGTGTTCTGGCAAGAGGCCCCAAAGGCTATTGCATGAAACTGACAAAGTGAAGGTTAATTTGTAGTGGAGAAACCGTTATGTTGGAGATGCCAGGGCCATGGGACATTGTTGCATTATTTTCTTTTCTCTTACTATAATAAAGCACCCTAACCAAAAGCAACTAAGGAGAGAAAGGGGTTTGTTTTGGCATACAATTCCAGGGGAATAGAGTCCATCATTGTGCAGAAGGCATGCAACAGATGCAGGAGAACATGATTGACTACGTTCCATGTGCATTCAGGAAACAGAATAGGAAATGAGGATGGGTTCAAAACCTCAAAGTTCGTCCTTAGTGACATACTTTCTACAGTCACGCTCTACTTCCTGAAGAGTCCATAACCTTCCCAAACTACACTGATAGCTAAGAGCCAAATGCCCAGCCACATGCACCTGTGGGAGACGCATTGTAGTCAAACCACGGCAAATGTCTGCCGAGGATCACTGCAGGCAAGAAAGAAAGTCAGCCTCCCAACAGAGGTGCTGTGCACTGCAGACGGTAGAGCTGGAGGGGAGGTGGAGATGACACTGTCACGAGCCTCAGATGCTGAAATGCAGGATTTGGTGTCTGTCCTGCTGGGTTTGGGTCTTATGTTGGTCAGCTCATTCTTCCTTATGCCTCTGTTTATCTCTTTTGGAATGGGAATGTTTACTCTTTGCCATTGTATATTGGAATTATGTAATTTGATTTTTTGTTTGTTAGTTTTTTGTAGACGCTCTCAATTAAGAGATTGCCTTGAGATTTGTTAAGACTTGGGCCTTCGCTTTTAAATAGTTTTGAGATTGTTAAAGACCATCAGAACTTATGAAGTTGGATGGACTTTATATTATGAGAGGACGTTGAGCCTGTGGGGGACACGGAATGGTTAAGTTATGGTTTTAAAGTGGTGTATTTGATTTCAGTTTAAGAAGGGGTGGAGCTGTGCTGGTTAATCTAGATTGTCAATTTGATGATATTTGGAATCATCATAAGTATATGATCTTTGCATGCATCTGTGAGGGATTATGTAGACTGGGTTAATTGAGGTTACAAGGTCCATAAATATGGATGGTGCCATTGTGTGTGCTGTGGTTCCAAACAAAATATGAAAGTAAACTGAGGGCAAGCTTTCGTCTCTCTGCTTTCTGCTTGTGAATTGGTGTGTGATATTTTGTTTGTGATATGACAAATAAATCTTGCCTAGAGATCAGAGGGCAGAGCTAGCCACTAATTAGCCATAGATGCTGGGCGGTGGTGGCTCATGTCTTTAATCCCAGCACTCCGAGGAAGAAAGAGGATGTGATAAGGTGGGACAGAGACAGAATCTTGACTCTTTCAGACCGAGGAATCGGACAGGTAGGAAACCAACCTCTCATCGTCCGAGTTTTACCCTGATATCTGGTTCATTGATTAATGCTGTTTAGACTAACGCTCCAGTGAACACAAAGAGACCGATTTCCTTTTGTCCCCATGGTCAGGAATTTCCTGCCATGGTAGACTGTATACGTTGGCAAGACAAACCATATTAAATCCCCTGTAAGCCACTTTTGTCAGATATTTTTTCACAGTAGGAAAAACAGAAGCTAACAGAGATGGAAAAATGACTAACTGTGGAAAAGCGATAGGGGAATCTAGGGTGGCTTAGAAAATAGCCTTTTCAAAAAGATGAGTATTGTGTTAGATGCTTTCATGAAAAAGAGACAGTATTACAAATGACTTAGATGTGAACGAGTTAAGTCTTCCACTTACATATTTACTGTGATGATGAACATGAGCCGGGATCATAGGGAACCAAGGCAAGATTTAAAACACACCCCACAAGTGGGAGAAGTATTATAGTTCAGTAAAATCGCTGCATGCTTTCGCTCACTTTTTGTCTGTCCTTCTGGTATGTACGCATAAGTGTGTCCTTGTTCACATGTGGGTGGAGACTTGCACAGACACAAGTCACTTCCCTTCATGCAGTCACTGAGTATCATAGATGCCTTAAAATGGCAATATACCATCAACATAAAGTCCAAAAGTATCCAGAAGAGATGTAGGCTCATTCTCTGAACTTCCTGAGCACCATAGCTGTGGAAGATTTTGGGAGCACAGAAGAAGCCAAGAACTTGTCATTGAATTTTAGGAAATGTCACTCCTTCCAAGTTCCTTAATTCAAATTAAATGAACACTGAAGGTACATTTGGCCCTATAGTGTACTCACTGAGACTTTCCACAGCAGAATCTCCTAAGAACAACCTTAGGGGAGAGGAAGTTGAGTGGTCAGAGAGCTGAGAAATGTGTTCCAAAGCAATATTAGAGGGGAGAGAAGGAAGGCCAATGATGCATCAAGTGAACTAATTAATCCTGACCCTCGATAGAGTGAAAAGCTCAGCTCCCTCTTGTGTAGGGTTAAATTGCTTTTCTATTGTATTGTTATAAGAGGAAAATTACTAAATTCTGTGTGTTCCTTATGCAGAATTTTCAGCTCATAATGTGTAATGTTTCACTGTGGCCAAACTAATCTTTCAACCCCAAATATTCCCAAACAGATTTTTATGAGAAAGACAAATGGCTCACTAGAGTTGACTTTCTGGTAACCATTTTGAAATTTGAATTTATTTCAAGAAAATAAATCAATTTAGAAGCCAGAAACAATATTCAGGCCTTTATTGTTTCCAAAAATTACAAAGATGATACTAAGAGATGGACTGTGGTTTTGCTTTAAAATTTCTAATCACAAAAAATTTCATGCAGTATATTCATATCATGCTTTTCTCTTCTTCCAACTCATCCAGATCCTCCCCAACTTCCCATCCACCAAAATCCAACTTGACACAACCCTCTTTAAAAACAAAACCTAACAAAATCCAAGAAAACAAACCAATCAAACAGCAACAACAGAATGCAGAAAACAGAATTCAAATACAAGCAAATGATCAATAGGACAAAAAAATGTCTACAAAACTGCCATTGAGTTCCTTTTATGTCGGTCAGCTACTCCTGGCTATGGGGCCTAATCTGAGGAGCGATTAATATGCTCAGGGAGACTCTGTTGGAGAAAACTATCTTTTCCTTTGCCAGTGGAATCTGCCGATATTTAGGGATAAGAGCCGGTGTCTATTTCCCATTCTCAGTGCTCAGACACAGCTGGCTTGACCCCTGCAAGTCCTGTGCAGTCTGCCACAGTCTCTGTGTGTTTATATGTGTGTGGAAGACTCTCTTTCCTTGGAGTTATCCATCCCCTCTGCCTTTGCAGTCTTTCTGCCTCCCCTTCTGCATAGATCCTGAACCCTGAGGGGAAGGGTTTGATGGAGATATTCGATTTAGGACTGAGTGTTCCAAAATCTCTTACTGCCTGCACATTGTCCAGTTGTGGGTGTCTATGGTACCTCCCATCTGCTGCAGGAGGAAGCTTCTCCAATGATGGTTGAGCAAGGCACTGATCTAAGAAGAGAGCAGAATGTCACCAGGAGTCATTTTATCACTATGTTCCTTTAGCAAATATATATTTGGTTTTCCCCAAGGCACATGGCCTATCCAGTCTCGGGTTCTTGTGCTGTGGGACAATGGTCTTGTACTCTGTAAAGATTTGTCACTTGTATTGGTTTAATAAAACACTGATCTGCCAGTAGCCAGGCAGGAAGCTTAGTCAGGGCCACCAGGCAGAAAATATAGGTAGGACAACCAGAATAGGAGAATTTTAAGAAAAGGAGAGGCTCAGTCTGCAGTTATCACCCAGATGTAGAGGAAGCAAAATGAGAATGCCTCACTGAAAAAAGGTACCAAGCTATGTGGTTAACACAGACAAGAATTATGGGTTAATGTAGATATAAGAGTTAATAAGAAGCCTGAGCTAATAGGCCAACCATTTTATAATTAATGCAAGCTTCTGTGTGTTTGGGACCAAATGGCTGCAGAACTGGGTGGAACAAAAACCTCTGTCAACATTCCTGGGCACCTTCCTAATGTCAGGCATGACTTCCATCTTGTAAAGTGGATATTAATGTCAATCAGAGAGTGGTTGGTCATTCCATCTACATTTCGACCACTATTGCATCATCATATCTTTCAGGCAGGTCATCATTGTACATTGTAGAGTTTGTGCCTGGGCAAAGGATTACCTTCCTCCCCCGAGAGCATGCAGAATACCTTCTAGCACCATTATACTAGACAGTATGAGTGAAGCCTCTAGTTAGGCATGAGCTTGACTTTTCCATGTTCAATGAAATATGTAAGTATTGTATTCAGCAATAGGGAATTGCTATCAATTTATGAAGAACAATCAATAAACTTGGCAATATCTGAGATGTTTGGGCATTCCATATGACCTCTTTGACTAATGATTCAACAAAATGCAATCTATTTCTGGAAGTGGATGATTCACTTCATGGCATAAGATGTCTAGTTGAAGGCATAATTTCCTCCCATAAGTTGGTAACGCCATTTAGATTTCTTTCATATATGAGTATTTATTTTAGGAAATTTCTACAATAAGTTTCTATATAGTTCCTCAAATGGTCCTTAGTATTATTTGTCTTTCCCCATATTCTTTCCCTTACCCTTCTCTTCCATACCCACCCTCTATTTGACTTTTCCACTCAATTCTACCCCTGTCTTCCATAACCATATATTCTATTTCCCCTTGGAAGATTCTCACTGCCACCCTCAGTTCCCTACTAGGTACCCAACCTCTGTGGTTATACAGACTATAAAGCACATTGGATGGACTTATTACTATGACAGTAACTCATAGAAAAATGTTAATATCAATTGAAAATATAATCAAATAGAATTAGTGCCCATTCCCAGACTCTGCTACTCTCTGAATAGACTTTCTTGATTGCAAATTTGGAGACATGAATTTTAAGCTATTAAAAACTGAAGATGATTTAATCAGAATTTTGCAGAGAAAAATATTATTGAAATAGAAATACAAAATTGCATTAATATTTAAATTCCTTGATTTAAATATTGTCAGCCAGATACTCATAGAATAAGATTGAGCTATAAATGAAGTGCTTTTCTTCACACAGCCTTGGTTTTTGTTTTAGCCTAAAACTCAAGTCTAATTTTGCTTCCTCTTTAAGTTTGGATGAATAACATAAGCAGTCTCTTGCTGCAGAGCTAAGGTAATTCATTTTTATGTTCTTAGGCATAATTAGCAATGAGGCAGAAATAGGGCTTCTCGAGTGGAAAAGGCAGTGATATGATTAGCTGAAGACAGTCTGGCTGCTGCAGGAATAGAGAAATACATACCCTGAGTACTGTGTAAGAGTCAGAGCTGTACAGAGAGAAGTTACAGGCTTAGGGCAAAGAAAACCATAAAAGGGAACTGATAAGTATACCATTAGAGCAAAATGGTGACAGGAGAGATGAGTAGGCTACCCAGCGTTGGTTGGCTGGTGAGATATTTCTAAAGAACAAGCAAGTGAGGCCACTCTGGTCTGTCCATTTCAACAGAATGAACCATTTCTTTCTGTCAGTGTACATCTCCCACAGTGGCAAACAAAATGCATTATCTCTACTCATGTGAATCAAGTCCCCTCCACATTCCTTATCAGAGCTAGACAGAGTCCCACAAGCACACCCTGGGCAACGTGAAGCAGAATTAACCTTCTGTTGTGATAAAGGCACAGGTCTTGTGCTTCATGGCACCAAGTGAGAGCTTAGATAACTTCATTGGAAAGATTCAGAGAAATATTTAATGCAGAGGGTTTTGAGTGGGGTGTGGTTAATAAAGTTATCATTTGAGAAAAGAGGTAGGAAATGGAAGAAAAGAAATAGAGCAGTGCGCAGAAAGGTGTTCTATGTAGGCTGTAGGCAGAGAAAATTCATTAGTTGTGTACACTGTCAGCTACAGTGTTGACCTATCAAGCAACCTATGCTCACTGTTGTAATAATGGTATGATTCTTTTAGGACGACCAACCCCCTTCTGAATGGATTTAAAGTCCCCTCTACAAGAAGGAATACATGACTGATAATTTAAACTTGCTTAAAGACCCCATCTCTAAAAGTAAGAGGACATGGAGCTGAGTAGAGAAAATGTTAGAGGATCTAAAGGAGATGGAAATGGGGTTTGAATATAAGCATAGTATATCACGTGTGGACTCCTTAAGATTTTTCAAAAATATTTTGAGTTATTAATAAATAATAAGTCCATGGCTGAGGAGCTTACAGACCAGGGATGAGGCAGAGATGACTCTACTACCAATGTTTTGCCAAGTAAGCGTGAAACCAGCAGCTTTCTACACACTCATGCTTCTCCCAGTAGATGAGTGCTGTTTTCAGTCTTGAGCAAAGAAGCTTCTTAATTAATACAGGTTCATAATTTTCAAAGTGATGCAAGGCATGTCCAAAATGGTGCCTATAAATATTCTATCACAAATGAAGGAGGTGCTCATGAGCCCCTCCTGGGGAGCTGTGGGTAGTTAGTGCTAGTTGGAGTGGGAGAAGCAGTCATTTTCTTCACCTGTGTAGTCACTTTGTAAGTTCTCCAAGCTCAAGAAAATAACCACCAACCCATACATATGTGAGCAAGATTAAACAAACCTGATTAAACTCATTGGTCCAAAACCAAAACCCAAACCTGAAGGTAAGAGGACTGGCTGAGAAGAAGGCATTCTGGGCCTGGCAGTGGTGGTGCACACCTTTAATCCCAGTACTCAGGAGGCAGAGGCAGGAAGATCTTTGTGATTTCGAGGCCAGACAAGTCTACAAGAGCTAGTTTTAGGACAGGCTCCAAAGCTATAGAGAAACCCTGTTTCAAAAAAAAAAAAAAAAAAAAAAACCCAAACAAATACCGAAAGAAAGAAGCAGGCATTCTGGAGTGGGAAGGAATACAACAGTATGTGTGTGAATGCAATCAAAATACACTTTACACAGATATGTCAAAATATTGTCTTATTAGAGATAAGAAACACATAATAAAGAGGGAAAAATTAAAACCATACTATGCTAAACACAGAGAAAATTAAATTAGTTAGAAATAATATGCATATAAAGTAATGACTAAAACAAACATTTATTCTATGATAAATTATATTGCCAAATAAGATACAGACTCAACTCTTAAAAGAAGAAAACTATGAATCATAGGCTTAAATGCATGTTTACTTAGTGGAGTGTCCCAAGTGTCTCACACAAGACCCTGGCACTCTGTCCAACTGTATACAAAATGCAATTCAAAGATGCTTTCATACCCTTTTGTGCAACCTATTGAATTAAGTTTGGGAGAAACTCATTATCGGTACCCAGTAAAACATGGTTGGTGTAGTCTATCTATTTAGGTTGAAGAAAAATGTACTCTTGAGAGGGATGAGTGGTGTCTGTTTTCACTAGTACCACACCACAGCACTTTACCAATGTTGTATTGTACAAGGTAGTAACACCAGTTAAATTCCCAGTAATGAACAGTGTATTGAGGTTATATAAGTGGTTTCCTATGAGATAAAGAGTAAATGAAGACTATGCCATTTTGGCAACTTTCATGAGTCGCAAACTATTTCAAATAAAGTGTATATCTTTTAAATCTTAACTGGGAAGATTAGGTAGGATGAGTGTACTTGTTATGTTAATACAGTATTGTGCTCATTGTATTCACAAAATAAACAGGATATAATGTTTTTGACATAAACAGAAGTGCTTTGTGTTAGAGGTTATGAGAACACATAAAATATCATGGTCTTATCAAATTACTCATATGGGAATCAAACTACTCCAGGCAAGAAAGAACTAATAAAGCATTTACATAATTTAATAAATCAGACTAATGTAGTGAGGGGACCCCCAGTTTGTAGCTATAAAATGTGATGATCATAATCATATTCACACTTTTTACAGACAAAAGAGCCAATAGAACAATTTACACAATTTATGTTTACATAATTTCTTTCCTTAGAGTGTTGCTCACTGTATGTTGATGTCTGTTTCAGGGAGCAAAGGAGAATGGAAGGAAGACATCTCTATGTTTGGAGTGTGTGTGATATGTCAAGTACTGTGACAGACCCTTCGGCTTTCTCATGAAATCTTCTAATGACTGCAGGTCAAGTATGATTGGCTCCACTTGAAAGTATTGAATTGAAATTGACTCAAGAGATCAAGCAACTTTTCAAAGGTATAATAACTACATGAGAGCAGGGTGTGAACTCAATCTGCAGTGCCGTTCAGCCCCACTCTTCCACACATAAGGACATGATGATCCTGATTTTAGCACTATCTCAAAGACTGTATCTGTCTCTAGAGATAATTAGCCTCTCTTCTTAGCCAGGGAAAGTATTCTGTATTGACGATTATTTTCTAAATTTTCTTTCCTTATGAGAATACTTGATCAGATAGGGATTAAATTCTAAATATTCTTGAGTACTTGAAATTTTCTGTTGCTTTCTCTGTAGTGATCCTCCCCTCGAATAACAGAATCTGCTCCTACTTCCTCCAGAAAGGACAACTTTATTTCAAGGATGTTGGAGGGGCCACCAAATCTTCCAGAGAAGTGATGTCTAGTCACACTGCTGCATTTAACCAAAGTGCCACTCTGTGCTGGTGGTTGTTTTCTGATGCTCTCAGAACTAACTATCAGAACCTCCAACATAGCCTTTTTTGTTTTAGAAAAAAAGATAGAAGTTCTATAGCACTGTCTAGAATAACTTCCCAAACATAACTATAGCCGCATGGTGTGTATTTCCACATTGAGGCCTTGTGCAAATATGTTTGATGTGCAGATTCTAAGCCATGAGACAGTATTATGAATAAATGAGTCACCAGGTCTGTTTGAGGAGACATTTTAGATGACACAGCTGGAACACAGCCTTTCAGCTTTAATGATCGAAATAGCCATTTATCTGGTAACTAAATGATGAATAAGGAAACATGCTGACTTTTAAGGGCCAAGGACATTGGCCCCTGAAGAAAAATGAGTCCTTGAGGACCCAGAAGGTATCCATGCTTGTTCAGACCCTGGAAATAAAGCAAAGCAGGAAGCAAGGAGAGTTTCAGTTGAAGCACTCGTCAAGGTGAGCCCCTGAGCTTTTGAGTCCATTCTACAATACTTCCTGCACATCAGTCAATGTTTACTGGATAATACACTTCCCAGAAGCAGATGCACACGCTTTCTGACAGGAACCCCTTTACTACAGCATCATCTAACTATGTTTTTATCAATTATAGATGGAGAAGCAATTTGACTTTACAAGACTGGACACTGAAACTATTGTGCTTCCTGTCAACAATGTCTGAGCCAACATTAAAATCCAAAAACTTATTGTCTACTTTACTGGGATTCATGGTGTACAACAGCAATATTTCTGTCCAGTAGTAAATACTTTTTACAATAAGTGAAGGTCATTTAGAATTGTATAAATGAGAATCACAAGACTGAACTTCATTGTTGTTGATACAAGGGTTGGTACTGTATATCTCTGCCTGGCATGTTAAAAACTTGAATTTCAGATTAGTTAATGAATCATGAGAAGTCAATGAGCTGTTCTAAAAGATTTATCAAGTACTCTAAGTCATTTTATGCATTATTAAATTTCATATTGTCAGACAACAGAGTAGAAAGTGGATTTATTCTAAATAATTACTTTACCTCTAATAATCAAGCCTGGATCTGCTGCTACAGAAGTTCAGGGACCACTGATATGGCAATGCCTGATGGTATGCAAGAGTTTTTGAAATCATTTTAAGAGAGAATTTAGAATCATTTTCAAGGGAAGGCTAGAGAAAGCCTGGGGAGGAATCCTATAGCTTGGCCTTTAAGCATTCTCCTCAAAGTCCATGTGGTAAAGACTGGACCTAATGTGGTGCTATTGGGAGGCTATGAAACCTTCAAGGCATGGGTATTAGTGGGAGGTCTACAGGCCATTGGGAGCTCTTGGAATGGAAGGGCTTGTATTTTTAAATTAGTCTATCATTCTATCAAGATTTTCTGCTTCAAAATGGTGGAGGATATGGCAAAGCTAATGAGTTCTCTAAACATGTGCCTACTGCCACACTTCCTTAATAATGAAGTGGTTCCCTGGACAGAAACAGTGTTTCATGTAATATCATTATGGTGGCTAAGAAATGACAGAATTGTTGGCCCAGAGATGGTGGCTTTGGCAGAAGAGTTATGTGTAGGAAAAGGAAATTCATAACCAGAATTAGTATCTCTTTTAGTAAGGACAGAGTATTTCTCTTTCCAGGAAGGAAGCGGTTCAGTATAATGACCTGCTACCAGGTCTCATGGTCTGATCACCCCAGGGAATGGTGCCATAGTGAGAGTTTAGTGTTCATCTCTGCTGCCGACCGATTTGACACTCAAAAACAACAGTAGATAGGGCAGCCTCAGTAAGTGGAAGTTCATATTGGTAATCCCATGCATGATCTCCATCTCTTCCATGGTGACCACCTTGTTCATAGCTAATTGGCCAACAGAAGGAATGGCTGGGGAAAGAAACTGACAGTTCAAGTAATAACCTATTTGATTATTAACCCCTTCCTCTCTTGAAGTCAACTTTTAATGGGTATTTTCATGGGATATAAATATTTTCATGTCCTTTGTTCAAATGCCTTTCTCACTAATTTTCTAATCATGCTCCTTCCAGTCAAATCATTAGCTACTGCCCGTGAATCAGTATATAGTTGCACACCTGTCCATGTTTCCTTCCCAGAAAAATGCACCACCAAGCGTACTCTCTGAAGCTCTGCCCACTGTGAAGATTTTCCTCCTTCAGTGTCCTTCATGGCTGTCCCAGAGGAAGGAACTGAAATGCAGTTGGTTCATTTCTGGATAGGGCATGCTAGCTTGCAGAACCCTCTGTAAACCAGACCCTAGCCTTCCCTTTCTCAGTCAACCAATCATAGTGTGCTCTCCAGAAGGCTATATGTGAATTACAGGGAAATGTGGGGAGGGAGAAGATATTATAGTAGGATTAGGAACTGTGGTGGTTTGAAAGAACTAGACCTCATAGGCCCATATGGAGTGGCATTATTGCAAGTGTTGGAGTAGGTGTAGCCTTGGGGGAAGTGTACCACAGACTGTGGGCTTTGTAGTTTCAGAAGCTCAAGCCAGGCAAAGTGGCTCATTCTCTTCCTGGTGCCTGCTGGTCCAGATGTAGAACTGTCAGCTACTTCTCCATCACCATATCTGCCTGTATGCTTCCCACCATGATGATGATAGGCTAAACCTCTAAACTGTAAGATAGCCCCAATTAATTGTTTCTGTATGAGAGTTCTCATGGTCATGCCGTCTGTTCACAGCAGCAGAAATACTGACTAACGCAGGGTGATAAAATTTATCTACTTACAGGAATTAATTTACATTGAGAAACAAAACTACACAAAGAAATGGAGGCATGTTAATTGCTATATATGAACAAAATGATTGAAATGAAGAGAAATACAGAATTTCTGGGAGATACAGCCAGGTGGTGTATTTAAATTCTTTCTTAACTTAAACTTTAATACTTGAAGTAGTGGCAAATAAAACTTTTGGGGATGAAATTATGAACACCCAGGGAGAAAAAAGGAAATACATGGCTACATGAATTTGGTAGGCTTTATAATCAGGAAAGTCGAAGAGATCTCTAGATTAAAAGTCCACCATTCTGTCATGTGAATTCCATTTAGTCATCAGACTTAACACTAAAGTTTGCATGTGCTTCTATCACATGAGGAAACAGGGAATGATTTGAATCAAGGAATCCTAAGTGTATCATGGTTTGAATCTAAAAAATCCCAAAGTCTCATGTGCTAAAGGGTTGGTCCCCAGCTGGTATGGCTGTAGGGAGGTGATTGAATTGGAGGTTGCTAACATCATTCAAGTCATCAACTTTTTTTTTTTGTTGTTGTTGTTTGCATTCATAATTCAATGGGAAATCAACCCCAGTCCCTTCTGATCTTTGTGTTTGCTTTCTGAAGGCCTCATCTCAGTTCCTATGAACCAATGACCATGTACAGAGGCATCTAAAACTGTGAGTCAGAGTGAACCCTTTCAACTTGAACAAGGCTTCAGGGCAAAAGAACACCAGCACAGCAGAGTATTAATCTGTATTATACATAAAAATCATATTCAAATACTAAAATCTATAGTTCCTACTATCCAACAGCTTCCCCACAACCACCACCGCCATCACCACACACACAGTTTTGATAATAGTACTGTTATTTTTCTTTAGGGAAACACCTCCACACAGTTTTCATTGGCAGTGTTTTGATGCACACATTCTTCTCTGGAGGAGCTTAAATATTTGCACATGGTGTGAAGGAAAGGTGGGGGTGGAACTAAGCAATCAGAGCTTTGCCTCCTGCTGTGAGTAGACCCTGATTCTTCCAGGCTCCAGGGAGATTGATGAAATATAGGAACTAGTGTTTATCAGGGTCTCAAAGAAAGACAAGTATTTTCTTTTTCAGAGTTGTAGCGACATTCCTATGAGACTAAAAATGACTGCACTATGATTGTATAGTCAGTAATGGGAGAAAGAGAATGATTTGCACTCCTGCATCAAGTCCTGCTTTAAGAAGTCTTGCAGAGCTGATCTCTCTGTCCCATTTACTCACAGTCAGAAATAGCCCTGGTTGATGGCCCCAACTGCTTCCTTAAGTGATTCGATACACACACACACACACACACACATGCACATATGCACACACGCAAACAACAAAGACACTCAGCAGGTTGCATTTATACATTTGTCCATACATATACACAAATGCTTATGAGTAAAACAACAATAATCAAAAGAGGTTGTCAGTTTAAAAATGGGAAGACATGGGGAGGGCTGAAGAGAGTGTACCTGGGAGGAGATGAAGGGTGGAAATAGAAAGGAGTTTTATAAATATATCTCGATTAAAATTTAAAAAATATTACAGGGCTTCTTGAGTTTTTTGATTCCATTGTTTTTCTTTTATTATACTGGCTGATTAAGGGTATTTTACTCACAGTCGGAAATAGTCCTGGATGATTGCACCAACTACTTAGATTAGACAGATATATGTACTAGAAAGTAGAGGAAATTTTATATATTAAAATAACATACAATACAGGAATGTAATACCATTTCCTGGCAGCAATTTTTCAAAGCTTTTAAATTCTAGTAATAAAATAGCTGCAGCTTTTGATTCGGGACAAGCAGTCTTTGGAGAGACACTTGCATTGTGTGAAAATTCGTAATAATATTTAAAGAACTCAATTTGATGAAGTGGTATGTAATAGCTGATACTCAGGATAATGTGTATTCATACTTATTAACTCTGAACAAAAGCCTAAACCATTCGTGGACGGAAAATGCAGCTGTGTAAGAGTGGGCAAAGTTTTGCTTTTCTATTCATATAGATATAATAATCGTCTTCTTTCTAATGCTAGCTTCCTCAATATTCCCTGCAATTCCTCGTCTACATGACGACTTTTGTCCAGCTTGAGGGACCTCACTATCCACATGGCCAACTCCTAGGAAACACTCCCTGTCATCTGTCCAGAATGAGTATTTCATCTTATAGCCTTCATTTGCCATACTTCCCTAGACAACTTTTCTTCTCCTTCCCTTTTCTTTGTGTGTGTGTAAGAGAAGTGTATGCATGTTTGAAATGCATAGATGTGTTTACGTGATTACAGGCTTACATGTGTGTTTGGGTATATGTACATGTGGAGGCTGAATGTCGAAGTTGAGTGTTTGTCTTTCTCCACGACTCTCCACTGTATTGTCTTTGAGGAGGAGTATCTTGATTTAAGCCAGAGCTCATCGGTTGACTAGCACAGCTTGACAGCTTGATCGGGGGTCCCTTCTCTCTGCCTTCTGACCACTAGAATGGCAGGCAGTAGACATGCAGCTGGGGCAATCACATGGGTGCTAAGAAGACAAACCCCAGTCCGTAAACTTGCACAGCGAGCTCTTTACCCACTATGTCATCTCACCAAGCAATGAGAAAGATTGTTAATATTAAATAATTAAAAATAAGTTATTAATTAGTTAAATTTTATGAAGTAAAAGAATGCCAGTTTATACATTATTTTAGACATTAGGTGGAAGATGGCAACTAAAGACTTCTGTTACCTCACAGGTGATCTTTGCAAACTGTTTTGAAAGTACTTGCGTGCTAGGAGCATCATCTCCAAGACTGTTCCAGCTTGACTTTAGAAAGAGAACAAAACCCACTGTTTGGAGCAGAGAAATGATAGAAAATGAGTCTCTTAATAGAGACAGAAGTCAGGCAAATTTGCCTTGCTGTGTAGAATAATTTTAAAATTCAGTTCGAAAAGGCCATTTTCAAGAATCTGGTCACTCAACGTTAATGGCCACTAAAATCCAAGAGCAACGATCCCAAACTATGTGGTTCTTGGTGGTAGCAGATAATCATCTGTGTCATAGATTTCTAAATGATTGAGTCTACCTGATTAAGCTTTGCCTTACTCAACATTAAAAAATGCAAAGGACCAATGAGCATGTAGGTTGATGTAAATAAGTAAAATCTATACTGTGATGAAAATCCTGAGAAAAAATGCCATTGTTTCTACAAATCAATCCTCAGGTTACACAGGGGATTTGAAATGTGGGGGTGTGGGAGTATGGGGAACCTGGAGTGGCTGTGACAGAGACAGAGAGGTTCTGTTTAAATCATTGCAATAAATATGCTCACAAGTTGTAACGTGTGAACTGAAATTTTGTCTTAAAGCTCAACAAACTGGAATAAAAGTAGAGAAATCAGGTATTGACCAGATATTTCATACTAGTAGGAAGCTGTCTAATAATCTTGTGAGATTGTTAGTTCTCTGGGTCTGCTTTTAAACACAGATTCTGTCTTTTGTAGGTAACAACATAGTCATTGATGGGGAAAATAATCCTGGGAGAGCTCGGGAGGGAGCTGGATAGAGATGATGCCAACCTGGCTCTGCCCAGGGGATGATGTAAGGTAAATGATGGATGTAAGTACCAGTCTTGGGCCTCTAACTTTAGAGGCCCCGCCCTTGTGCCTGCCAAACCTTGACCCTTCCCTGGAGGAGTGTCAAGGCAATCCTCCAAACATTGACCCCTCCCTAGAGTGCCGGCTAAGCCTTAGCTCCTCCCCAAAGTAGTGTCAAGACAACCTGCCAAACCTTGGTTGTGTTTGCAGCTTACTGGTTGGGGGTGGGGGGGTGGGGGGGTACCCGAGAGTGCAGGAATCCCATTAAACCTGGATATCCTTTAATTAGGCTTGATTGGGATTTTTGCGGCAGCAGAGAGCTTGTGTTAGGAAATATTCCTAACAATGGGTATGGAGAGTTTTATTATGCTATTCTTTGTATGATTTTATACATTTGAAAAATTTTAAAATAAAATCCCAAATTAAAAAAAGAAACAATTGCTTTTCCACTTTCCCTTTTTCTTGTCTCTCCTGCACATGTTCTAGGAAACAAAGGCTGGAAGGAATTAATTTACCCAAGGAATTCTTATTTCCAACTTGCTATTCATTTCTGGGCAGGAGAACACTAATCTCCTAGCTGCCTGAACTACCTGTGTGTGTCCTTGTGTGTGAAGTCAAGTCTTCTCAGTGACTCTCAAGAAAGCAGAGACTAGTGTGGGAACAGAACTCCAGGACAAACACACGTTGTTTGAAATTTTTCACTGAATAGTTAATTGTAGGGGGCGTAATAACCAGACTAGCTTAATATGAAACAGCAAATTTTAATGAACAGATAGCTTACAACACCAGGGATCCAGCGATGAGCAGGAAATACAACAAAGAGACAGCTGCGTGGCTCACACCCACCAGATTTATACCTAAACATTAGCCCGAGGCGAACACGCCCCCCAATGGGCTGAGCTTTCCCTACAGTTAATCTTGCACTTTAGAATCGTTTTGATTGATTAACTGTAAGTAGTAGGAGACATCCTAACATCTCTGCCTATCATGAGCAAACTGCTGGTGTAAAATAACTGAAATCATCTCTGATTATTTTTATCACACAGACAGGAGTTTTTATTCCGAGTTCTGATTGTAAGAAATGAACAAAAACCACTTCAAAAAAGTATAGAGAATGATCAAAGTATTTTTCTCAGAAAATGTACTGTTTATAGTTGAGTTCATATCCCTTTAGAGTTGTTTACTAATTTTGTTTTTGCATAATTACATATATATATACTCTAGTAAATCATAGAAACGAAGCACCATGTATGTATGTTTTCCCCATGGGGAGCTTTTTCCTTTAACAATGTTCATTAGCTTACTATTTTCTTTAAACTTGTAGAGATTGCCCAACAATGGGTACAGTCACAACAGAACTGCTCTGATACTAATAAGCACTCAGTTTGCTTCCTGTTTTTGCACCTGTGGTGATGGTGCACATTCTGGTCACATGGCCTTGTTGACTTGTAAAAGGGTTTCTATTGGGTGAAGTCGTCAGGGTCCTCCAAGTGAACCCGTGGGGAAATGACTTTGTCACTGCTCAGTTCTGTTCAGCTGTTCCTCTAAGGCTTGTATGAATTGCTTGCCCATTAGCAGTGTGCCTCAAAGCCTGTTCCCCACATCTGAGCTTCTATCAGTCTGTTTACTTTAATTCCATGTTTTGTATAAAGCAGTAATTTCTGTTTGCTAGCTTCTGGTCAGTTACGATGTCATTTACAGCCTTATGCACCATCTGTGCTGCTCTTAATCTCTTTGTGTATTTATGACATTTTTCAAAGTACACACAATAGTTATTTCCTTTCTATTATATTAGTCTTTGGTCTTTATTTAATTTGGATTGTGGTATCTTTTGACAGACAACTTTTGGGTTTTGTTTTGGTTTTCCAAGATAGAGTTTGTCTGCGTAGCCTTGGGTTTCCTGAAACTTGTCCTATAGACCAAGCTGGCATCAAACTCAGATCCAACTGCCCCCGCCTGCTGAGTGCTGGTATTAAAGATATGCACTACTAAGCCTTACATAATGGTTTTTAAAATTAAATCTATTTATTTATTTACTTTACATCCTGGATGCAGCCTCCCCCCTCCACCCAGTCCCTCACAACTTTTGTTTTTATGACTGTTTTATCAGCTTAGGGCCTCTAGTAATGTCTTCTCCCTGTAAGATTTTCCTGTACAATGAAATTTAGGGATTTCATTGTTTTCTCCTGACAGTATCTGATAGTATTATAGACATCTTTTATATATATGCTCTACAAATAGTGCTATTACCAGAATGCCTTATAATTCAGTTGTGTTACTGGGCCCTATTTCTTGCAGGTGACAATAACATGAATTCTCCTGGGAACTTCCAAAGATTTGGTGTTTGCACGTGCACACATTTCTTCTTTTTTTAAATTTAAACTCTAACTCCTGCTGGCATTACACACAATTTCATTGAATTTAGAGTCATTTAAAGTTTTTATTTTTACTTCTAGGTAAAAGTAAAACACATCTGTTTATTCGGACTTCCTTGATAGTTTTCAATAAATTGGATGGTTTTCTGTCATCAGTATTAGATAACTTTTATCATGCTAAATTCTCGTTACGGTACTGGCAAATGTGGAAATTTGAATATCTTTTCATACTGCAAAGCAAAGAAGCTGTTAAACGATGCTACCGTATGTGAGAAATGGCTCACAAGCCAGGCACTTTAGATCCATCAGCTGAACTGGGGAGGAAGGGGGTTGGAGAGGATTGCACTTGCAGTAGCCTGATGCAAGGCTGTGCTTAACTCTCTACACTTAGAGTATAAGCACTAGACACCAAAAGAAAAATCATTTGCTAACTTTGGGGATTGCAAATAAACATCACTTGAAAAATTAATAAATAAAAGAAAGAATCTAGCATAGCTCTTATTGTGTCAGTAAACCATACCCCCAGGTAACATAATTTAAATAAAAGACTATTTCCTTGCATGGACACATTTTTGATTTTAAAAAAGGAAGCATTATCATTTTGAAACAATTAATTAAACACATCTGAGCAATTAAAATCAATGGTTTTAATGTGTCATAACTCCCCAACCATGTCTGTAAGGCCAAGTACCAAAGTTCGTTTGTCACGAATGACTCTGATCAAGTCACTATATCAAAGCACTAACTTCCAAGAAATACAAGGGACAGCAGGGGCACATTTAACAGAATAGACTATAGGACATTTAACAGGACAAACCTTGTTCTTCTTATAGCAACTAAAAGTCACAAGAAAAAAAAGGACAGAGAACAGATCATGAAGCATAAGGCTCATTTTGGTTCTTAACGCAACAAATGAATAAACACACTACTCTGACAGTTGAATGTGGATTGATTGATTACCCAAACAATACTATGTTATACAAAACTGGCAAATCTTATTCTCAGAGAATTTCTTTTTTTTTTTTTTTTTTAACATCAAATTAAATGGAGAATTTCTTTTTTATTCCTTTATTTTATTTTAGAGTTCAATTATGTGATATTTAGCTATAATAAGTATCACGGGTATTGTTATGAACTCCTTGTTGAATTTTGTTTTCTGTTTCAGCAATAACTTTACATTTCGACAAACATATCTTTCCTAAAAATTCACTGAGCTAGGCACAGTAGGGCCGACAATTATTCAAACAATTATAAAGTTAAGGCAGAAGGACAGGAAGTTCAAGGTCCTCCTTGGCTAGCTAACAAGTTCCAGATGAGCTCGGTTTATACAAGAGCCTATGTCAAAAGGAAAACAAACAAAATCATTAATGTTTCATGGGCATATTAACTTCCAGAAGTTTCTTTTGGGACGTGGTTTTTAGTGTTTCTTCATCACTTCCTTCTTCCATTCAGATGGTAGCAGTTCTATTGTGAACTGGGTGATTCAGCGTACTCGCTTACCCTAAATAGTTACCATTCTTGTAGATCTCGTCAGCTTTCAATAGCAAGGACATTTCCAGGAAGACTTATAGATGGAAACTAGCTAGGTAAGACGTGGGCTATTACTGCAAAAGCAACTGCAATGAGAGAGAAAGCCTCAGAGGTGGAGTGGAAACCACATTCTTTTGTTAAAAGAGTGATTATAATACCAGAACAAGAGAAATTTAAGGCTCTCTGTGCTACAATGGGAATGATAATTCACAGTATATTTGTGGTTTATGAAGATCTCTTCAGGTAAGTGCATAGCAAAGAAATACGAACTATTCCTTTGACAAAGTAAGCGTAGGAAATCTGGGTTTTGTTTGATGTGTGGTTCCACACTGTTCTAGTTTGCTTTTCTATTGTTATGATAAGTACCATAACAAAAAGCAACTTAGGAAGAAAAAAGATTTTGTGATTGCAGCCCTGTATTGAAGGTAATCAAGCAGGAGCAGAGAGCCAGGAACCATGAGGAAATCTGCTTACAGGCTTTTTAACCTTCTCTGCCTAGCTAACTTTCTTACACAATCCAGGGCCCTCTGCCTGAAGGTAGCACCCAATGTCTGGGCCCTGCCAGTTCAATTTCCAAAGGAAATGCCCCACAAAGACGCCCACAGGCCAAGCTGATGGGAGAAAACCCTAAATCTAAGTTCATTCTTCATTGGGAATGTCAAATTGGCAAGCAAGTTTGAGCATCACCCGTATCTTATAGGTTTTGTGCCCTAGAATGTCATCCCATGGTTTTGTACAGCTGGTAATACCCACCCCAGCAGCTTATGGTAGTGTTTAGTATTGCACCACACTTAAAAAAATCATTTGGCAAATAGTCAAATAATGGTAATTTTTACAGTGACATTATGCTAGTAACTTGTTTGGACATTTTAAAATGTAGAGGTGCCATGTAGGATTATAAAAATCATACAACTGACAATTGAATTTAGACAGTGTGTTAGAGCATACCAAATATTCTAAGTTTCCTTGACTACTTCAGGACATACTTAGTCCTGGACAGTAAAATGCAAGTGATATAGGTCTATCTATATCATAAAGAATATGTTAAAAACTGCAGACAGATGTATGTTTCACAGGAGTCAACCTGCTGAGTTTCAGTTTATTAAGTGTGGCAGTTTGATTTTACTGATATTTAATTATGGCTCAAATGCTACATAGTGGAATGAAGATGGGGACAGAGGCCATATTGTTAAGAGACAAATGGTATCTTTAGACTCAAGAACATTCGATATGTAAGGAACTCACAGGAACGGCAGGCCACAAAGCTCCACAGTAACAATTTAAATACCTTGCAAATCACCCAAATGATAAAAGTTTTAGGGGCTTGAGAGTAGGCTCAGCAGTAAGAGCACTAGATGGTCTTCCAGAGGACCCAGGTTCAATTCCCAGCACCCACAAGGTAGCTCACAATCTCAAACTGTCATTCTAGGGGATCCAATGCTCTCCCAACCTCTATGGGCACAGGTACAGACATAAATGTAGGCAAAACAGCCATCTATATTAAACAAGCAAGAACAAAACAAAAAGTAAGAAAAACACTGTAACATGAGGGCTCGCTTTTTGGAGGTTTCCATCCTGTCCAGTTCCCACAGCTGGCAAGTCCTAAAGAAAATAAACTGATTGGCCCATTAGCTCAGGCTTCTTATTAGCTCTTATCACTTATATTAACCCATTATTCTTATCTATGTTAGCCACATGGCTTGGTACCTCTTTCAGGTCACATCCTGCTTCTTTGGTGGTCTGGGCAGGACTGGGAGGAACGGGCTTCCTCCTTCCTAGAATTCTCCTGTTCTCATCGCCCCTCCTCTACTTCCCGTCTGGTTGACCCACCTATACTTCTTGCCTGGCCATCAGCGTTTATTTAAAACATGATTGACAGAATACAGACAATTCTCCCGCACCAAAACACTTATCAAATAAACAAAACACAGAATGCACAGTAGTTATCATGTAGGTGTGAAAGGTTTATGTGTCTGTGATGTGCCTATATCTTGGTCTTTGTTGGGTATTAGAAATGACAAGGAAGCTGCGCAGTGGTGGCGCACGCCTTTAATCCAAGCACTTGGGAGGCAGAGGCAAGCGGATCTCTGTGAGTTTAAGGCTACCCTGGTCTACAAAAGTTAGTTCCAGGACAGGCTTCAAAGCTACAGAGAAACCCTGTCTCGAAAAACAAAACAAAACAAAAAACAAAAACAAAAACAAAAAAAATTGAAATGACAAGGAGAAATGGAATTTGAGAAGAGAGAAGGGGTAGATTTTGGCAGGGGGGGTCACAGACAATGCAAAGAAGGAAAAGGCTCAAGCCGAAGAAGAGCTGGGCAAGGAACTTGTGCCAAGAAAATCTCACAGCTGCGTTTGCCCAGTGCCTGCTAAATACGAGCAAGGGAGTCTTAATTCTGGATTTCTGTTTCAGTCTCCCAGAAGAGCTGGTTATAAAGGAAATGTTTCTTTGGGTTTCCCGTAGACACGCCCACAGAAGCATTTATGCTGTGGTACCTTTGAAATACATTTTTAAGTGACAATTTCGTGAATACAGAAGTAACACTTTTGCTTCTATTATAGACAGACTTTTTGATAAAAAAATTATAATTCAAGCTTTAACAGTGTCACTTGTTTAGTGCTTTCCATAAATGGGTAGATTACTAATCTTCTAGCCATGACAGCTGTTGGGTTTTCCTGGCACTTTCAGCAAATAATAGTTTTTAGGACTCTCCTTCGACTCTGAGTCATAAAAGAAAGATTTCCAGGATGTGTTAATTAATGACTTCCAATGGAAGTGGGGAAGGCGGTTGTGGAGGAGTGATTGATATTTACGTCCTGTGGTAGTGGAGCTCAATTATACCACTGAAACCTAGAACAATGAACTGCTTTGAAGACCAGCTTCACATATTCTTCAGTGTTCTGTGCCTCCTCCTTCTGGAGGACCGTAGGCTGCTTAGAGTCTTTGCGCGACGAAACCTTTGTGTGCAAAGGTGAGAAACCTGCGCTCCTAGTCTCTTATTTGTGATGATGCCTTGTCATGTTCAGCTCCCGCTGCAGAGTTTACACAGCTGCTCTCCAACTTCTGATTAGTTTGTTGCCATGGGAACATGAGCTCCCATGAAAATGCCACTTTGGAATTTTAAAAAGTGGTTTTCCTCCATCTCTACCTGCTTGGGAAGGTTCCTTGAGTCTCATGGATGGGGTTCTCTGGAACAGGAGTTATAATATGGACGACAGTATGAAGTATGTTTCTATTTTCCATAGAAACCCTTTGTGTTAATGTCTCCTACCTTTCAAAATAGAATGACTTCTGTTATTTTCTATAATTGGGAAGTCAATAGGAACTATGTAAGTAAAATCTTTCAAGCCTCCAACCTGTAAATCCTGTCCAATCAAGAACAAGTATGTGCTTTCCATGTGACACTGGGCAGTGATGCTGCGCTGCTTAATGCAGAAATCACACTGGGAAGCTAGAACCCCTTGCCATCCTGTCGGGAAAACATGAAGTGCCAGGTCTCTGGCTGTGCCATTTATGTGTCATTGGGCTAGCAATCCCAAATTGCAAGATTATAATTTTCATTTCCATTTTCTGATCTAAATTTTAGATGTGAAAACAAGGGGTTTTGGAGCTGGAAAGAAGGAGCCCTCTGACTTTTGGGTTATTTTTTAAATGGTCTTGATTCTTCAAGGCATGCTTTCCAGTGAGTAAAGGCACTGCTTAGGATGGTGTGATGAGCACATTGATTCATTATCACTGATCTTGACCAAGTAGCATTATGCTAGTATGTGTCTTCCCTAGTTCATCCCTTTGTCATTCAGTGTTGAGTGTCTACTCTAGGTGCTAAGAGTCCATAAGAAAGTGCATAAAAATTCTCGTCTCTGTTTTTTCAGATATTCAAAGCCTTGTGGATAAATAAAGCCTTGGATAAATGTTTCCCTTTCATCTAGGGGAAATTGTAATTGCTCAGGGTCAGCCGTTCATACTCACAATTGGCTATATGCTTGAATTTGGCTGGATGACATTGATTTGTGACAAGATCTCAATGTCCTCAGTAGGCTAGCCAAAGCCTCAAAAGCCTCTTGCTTCAGCTTCTAGGATATTGAGAATACACGTCTGCACCACTATGCCTGGTTGCTGGAGAAACTCAGGTGGTTTAAGAAGATGAATTAGCTAAGTTGCTAATATGGAGAAGGGAAATTTCTTCTCCAACAAAACGCACATTTCAGAAATAAACTTTATTCTTGCTGTAGCTTAACTTAGTGTCCATCGCAAATTTCTCTTTCACCTAGTGGTGAGAAATCTCATCATGCAAATTTAAGATAAACTTAGTCAGTGTTCAGTGTGTGGTTATGGTCTTCTGGGTCCCATCCCCCAAGGGGCTTTGTTTTCTTGGGTCATTCACAGTAGTAAGAGCTCAGGTCGAAGACTTGCAATGGTTATTAGAAGCAGTAACCCATTTCCAATATCTCTACCCTCTTTGCCTCGGGACTCCACAGCATCATTTCTCTTGCTGTAAGGCAGTGGTTCTCAGCCTTCCTACTGTTGCGACACTTCCTCATGTGGTGACCTCCCAGCCACAAAATTATTGCTTTGCTACTTCACAAGTATGATTTTACTACTGATATGGGTCATACTATAATGTAAATATCTGATCTACAACCCTCTGTAAAGTAAACCCCGAGAGCTTAACTACAGAGTGCCATGCCCGTGTTGAAGGTGTACGCACGGGTAGTCAAGGCAGGGACACCTTCAAACACAGCTCCTTTGGATTAGAAGTTGTGGTTACTTCTGAGAAGATACTTCTAACAGTTGACAAATAAATTGATATTTAGAAGATGCTTGTTTCAGGTACTATGGCAAATTTACAAGAATTTTTTTTTTGAATTTATAACATACTCTACGTACTTTGGGAGTCAAGTTTGCTTTCTTCCTCCCCCCCTCCACTTTTTTTCTAAGAAATGTAGAAGACTCTGGTACAGTGGCTGCTGGAAGACACAGTCATGAAATGTTCTGTTAGATGCCTAATAATGTTTGAGTACCTTGAGCGGTGATTTTCTCTTCTCATCAAAGGACTGGCTTCTAACATACACCCCCAGGTTGTTGTGGTTTGTATTTGAGGATACAGAGGATTGCTTTCTCTGGAGATAATAATAGTTCCATTGAATTCGACATTAAGATTGCTGCCTAAAAACTCTAGGCTCCAAATGCCATTTAATAAAAGGCAGATAGATCAAGGACTAAGGCAATGTCTTTGCTGATTTAACTTGGTCTCACAAGGGAAGATGTTTGATACCACATGCTGGGGACATGAAAGGGTAGAAATAGAACCCAAGGGATCTCTAACATATACACACCTATTAAATGGAATAAAAAGCAGTATTGTGGAAGCTGGACTCTTAGAATTGTTTTTTTAAAAAATTAAGGTGTAGCCCACTTTCAGGGTCCCCATCAATTTCAGTCCATATTCCAAGCTAGGATTCCATAGCCACAACTTGTGAACCAGCTTGAGGTAGTCTCTCTGTGCTCCTCCTCCTCTGTCCCCATTATGCTACCTCCGTGCTGTTGCCTCAAACAGCTTCCCTTCCTCCAGTGCATCCCCCTTTCCCTGGGACTTGTGCTCCACCCCAGCTCTACCTCCTACCAAGGACCCTGAAGCCATCATAATTGAAGCAAACCCAGGTAGGATCCCTATTCTCTCTCTCTCTCCTCTCCTTCACTTCAGCCAACCATATCACACCCAAACCCAGACCTTGCATAGATCTGACATCCCGTGTCCAGTGCTAGGCCAGAGAATTTTCATATCCCTATTCATCTACACCATCCTCCCCTTCCCAGACATAACCAGAGTTGCACATCCTCCTTGTAGGTATAGTCTTTCCAGTCTTACCTGTACTGTTTCTTGTCCCCAAGCTTTGTCCCATCCCTGTGTGCCAGCCCAGGCTGGTCTACCATCCTGACCCTAGTACACCCCCACCAGATTCAACTGACAGACAGGCACATCCAGGCTTCTATAGCCTATGCCTAGGTGTAGTCTGACAAGTTCCCTGAAGCTTAGCCCATCTCAAGCCACCTCAGTCCCCAGAGATGTCTATGGTTACACATCCTGTGTGCTGGCTGATTCATCCTGGTGTGTATAGCCTATGTATACCATATCCAATGTCCGCATGTTATTAGGGACACTTCACTGTACTAGAATCCAGCCTGGTGAGTTCCTGGAACCTCACCTATTCATGCCATCCCCAACCCTCAAGCCTTGCTAAAAAGACTATGTTGGCCTAGCCTAAGGCAACTTAGCGCATCACATCAGACATGTAGCCAACGAAAAAAAGACCACAGGCACAGATCTCATAAAATAAAATATACAGAAAAGTCCAAGATGGTGTATATCCCTCTGAAATCCCCAATCTTAGTGAGATATTCCTCAATGAGAATTATTTATATGGATCCTGGGTCAGAAGATTTAAAAGAAGAATCTGAAAATTCATCAAAGCATTCAAGATGTGTAAAGAAGTTGGGAACAAACAGTACATAATGAACTTCGAGAAAACAGCAATGCATGCCTCAGTATTGCCAAGAAAACACAAGCACACACCTGAATAAAATGATGGAGAAAATCCAGAATTTGAAAACTAAATTAAGTAAGGAGATTAAAAATTCGAAGACAACTCAAGCTGAAATAAATACTGAATTTAAAAAAAAGTCAACAACCCAATTAGAAACTTCACAGGGAAAACCCAACAAATAAAATGGTCAAATAGAGGAAAGAATTTCATAACTTGAAGATGAAATCAAAGAATTAGAAGTCTACTTAAAGATAAATACCACCTCAAAGTGTCCAAGCAAATGGGACCAGGAAGCAAACAGGGGTCACTATCCTGATTGTAGACAAAATAGATTTCAAATCAAAGCTAAAAAGGAGAAATGAAAAAAGACACTTCATTTAAACTAAAGCAATGATTAATGAAAAGACACCATAAGACTCAACAGACATGCATCAAATTTTGACACTCATTTCCATAAAGAGTATATCATTGGAACTAAAAAAGCTGATTAACTCAGCAGTATCATTTAAATACCATACTTTCTCCAATAGACAGCTGATCTGAAAAAAAAAACAGAGAAACATCAAAATTGAATGATATCAAATGGACCTAAGACATATATGTAGAATATTCCACACAAGCACCAAAGAATATACATTCTACTTAGCAGCCCATGGTAGTTTCTCTAAACTAGACCACATTCTGGGATACAAAATACATCGATAAATTAATAGATTCAGAACATTTAAAATGATTTCATGTATCTTTTATGATCGTGATGCAATAAAGCTTAAAACTGACAATTGACAAATCAGTAGTAAATCCATTCATCATGGGTCACATTATTTCCTGGACTGGCCTCTAGTGGCTAGCTCTGCACTCTGATCTTCAGGCAAGTTTTACTTGTTAGATCACAAACAAAATATCATCACAGTAGAAAAAGTTTATTGATTAGCTTAATAAAGACAATTATCCTTCTTTTGTGAAAATGAAAACAAACCGCACATTTTATTAGAATACACAATTCAAGTTCTTTCTTCTAGGCAGTTACCACTCTTGGTGACTACCTTCAACATCTAATAGATGTATATATTTCTATGAACTCTACAGAACACTGAGAGCCTCACTTGGGAAGTAAAATGATCTAATTATTAAATTTCCAATAGAAAACACTCCATCTCCTTTGGCAAATTATAGAAATTTGACAGCTGTTATCAAAGTTATAAAAACCAGTTTTGTGAATCTCCATTTTGCCTGAAGAACGTGCACAGATGACAAAAAGAGCCTGTTGCATTTAATGTTTTATTTTCTTAGTTAACAGAGTGATTTCCAAGTCTAACAAAAGACTGGGTTACACAGAGAATGTTAATTATATTAGTATTATTAGATGCCGAATTTTTATTGTTTTCTGTCTCTCCTTTTCCCTAGTTTCCAATGAAACACTTGGTCTTCCACATTGTTGCATACCTTAATTGTCCAAGCAGGCAAGAAACCACAGTAGCCTCTGGGGAGGGCAGGTAATGAATGCCTGTCTGACCTGATGGAGCAGATAACTAAATCAGGCTTGAAAAGCTGGCGTCAGTCCCTCAGACATGAAGCGCTCCCCAACATGCACGTAGCTTACTTGAGACCTTGAAAGCTTCTGAAGCAGATGGGATTGGCACTCTAGGTGGTAAAGGGGAGGCTGGCAGTGGGCTCCGTTTTCATCTCAGCAGACGGTCAGAGTGACAGGCATGGGATGAGAGCTGGTAACCTTTATAGGATTCTGTGAAAAGGAAGAATGAAGCAAGAATCTTCTGGGAAGGAGAGCCTCACCTGAAAAAATGCCTCCGTCAGATTGGCCTATAGACAAGACTCTAGGGCATTTCTTAAACAGTGAGTGATATGGGAAGGTCCAGTCCACTCTGGGGAGATGCCACCCTTGCGCAGGTGATACTGGGTGGTGCAAGCAAGCAGTCTGAGCAAGCCATGGTGAGGAAGCCGGTAAGCAGTATGCCTGTGGCATCTGCTTCTGATCCTGCCTCCAGGTTCCTGCCCCTGAATTCCCTTTATGGCAGAATGTGTAAGCCAAATAAACCCTTTCCTTCCCAACTTGCTTTTGGTCATGGTGTTTATCACAGAAATAGAAACCTAACTGGGATATATAGTGGTTCCAAAGCGAAGGCAGGGCCATGGCCTCAGCAACATTGACTATAGTGACTTCCCTTATGAACCAACCTGTTTACTCTTTTTCTTTGATGGCCTATTTCATTATTCTATCCTCCCATTGGTCCAAGTCCTTCTTCCTGTTTTTTTGTTGTTGTTGTCTTTTTCACAACTCATTAGAGTTTGCCCTTGTGTTTATTTTTCATTTATTGTTCTCCCCCAAATACTTCCATAAGTTCTTAACTTCTGTTGCAACCTCTACAATCCTATTCTTTTAGTATCCTCTGACACCTGCCAGGCAGTCTCTTGAATGCTCAACTTTCATTTGAATGCAACATAAAGCGACTTTAGACACCCTTAGCAGTCCTTGGACACACACGCCCTGACTCCATTCACATGGAGTCAGACGGATAGACCCTGTGCTCTTGTGTCTCAAAGGGGAGTGGGAGAATTCAGGATTAAGCAAATTTCTTCCCCAAAGCAATGTGACTTAACCCTTTCTGAGGAGTGGATGGTGGGGGGTGGGTGGAGGAATGGGAGGAAGAAGGGAGGGAGTGGGAACTGGAATTGGTATGTAAAATGAAAAAAAGATAGTTTGTTTTCACTTTTTAATAAAATATAAAAAAACTGTTAAAGATAAAATTGGAAAACTCTCTTTGATAGACAAGAAAATAAAAATATAGATTTTTTTCTTTTTTTTTATTTTTCCATTCAAAAATTTATACTTTCTCCCCTTCTCCCATTCCCCTCCAATTCTCCCATTCCCCCTCCTCTTTCCTCTTCCCTCCTTAAGAGAGGGCAGGGTACCCTGCCCTGTGGGAAGTCCAAGGCCTTTCCCCCCTCTATCCAGGCCTTGGAAGCTTTGCATCCAAATAGACTAGGGTCCCAAAAAGCCAGTACATGCAGTAGAAACAAGTCCTAGTGCCATTATCGATGGCTTCTCAGTCTGCCCCCATTGGCAGCCACATTCAGAGAGTCCAGTTTGATCACATGCTCGTTCAGTCCCAGTCCAACTGGATTTGATGAGCTCTCATTAGATCAGGCCCATTGTCGCCGTGGGTCGACCAACTGAAAATGTATATTTTTCAAACTGAAAGAAGCACATTGTTTCTTTTACCATCATATATGGTAAAAATCTTACATGCTCAATATATAATCTTCAAAAAACTCAGAAATAATAAAACTAACACTCCAATATAAAGGGAAACCTCACCCAAGTATTTCTACAGATGAATAACTTCCTGGAAACTCAGTCATTAGTCCTTTAACCACAACGATACTGTCTAAATTGTAAAAGACTAACCCAAGTGTTGACAAGGCTGAGGAACACCTACACAGTCATTAGTCCTTTAACCACAACGATACTGTCTAAATTGTAAAAGACTAACCCAAATGTTGACAAGGCTGAGGAACACCTGGAGCTCACATACTGCTTTAGGGGTAAGAAATAGTAAAAGTGTTTTGTAAAACAATTCAGTAATTTCTTAAGAAATTAAGCATACTATTCTATTTTTATCCAACTATTCCACTTCTTCTTGTCCAAAGTAATGACAGCTTACATCCACAAAAGACTTATAGACCAGTGTTCCTAGCAGTTTTATTGGTAATAGACCAAATGCAGGAATAAGCACGTTGTCAGTCAAGGGGGGTGGCTCACTGATTTGTGGCATGTCTTCAAAAGTGGACCTTTACCCTTCACTGATGCACCCAGCATCGTGGGTAGAATTGGAAAGAATTTTTACAGAGCAAAAGAAATCAGATTGAAAATGGGCATGCCATAGTTTGTGATTTTAAATTTAAAATGGAGTGATGTTCTGAATGTTGAGAGGAGGGAAGGTTTGATTACAAAAGACACACAGAAATTTTGGGGGGCGTGAGGGAACGGCTTATTATTTTGATATGATTTCACAGGTAGACACTGTTCAAAATCCATCACAACTACCTGCTTGTAATTGTACACATAAATAAATGCATTAAAATATACACACATATGCACCCGTCAAGGCGGCAAATTAGGAAGAGGCCTTTGGATTGAGTACTTAAAGTTCTTACTTTTTATTTCTTCAGCAGACACCTACAAAATAAAATTCTGGTCAGTTTAAAAAACATCTAGACCTCCTTCACCAAGTCAATTTCGGGCAGCAATAAAAGAATTTGAGGGAAAGTTTTAGTCATAAAGTGAACTTTAATTTGTGATAGGGGAAACAGAGAGAAAACCAAAACTTCTGGGTTTAAGGGGGTGATGAGGGGAAGGTGGGCCACCAGGGAGAGAAAACAAGTCTAAAGAGTGGCAAGTGGGGGCAGGGAAGAGCGGTAAGCGCCAACATCCTGCCTTTTGCAACAACAGGAATTCTTTAGGCACGTGGCTCCAAGTGGGTTATCAAGCCACAAGGGAGGCCTGTTTTAAGCCCCTGCTTCTCCAGGTGAGCCCAGGAGGCTGGTATCGCCTGCTAGCACCAGCCACCTCTTTCCCCAGGCTAGGCATTCTGCTCTCCGTCGCCTCCTGGTGGCTACCACCAGAGAACCCGCAGTGACTCCTGGGGTCAGGTGTGTGCAGTAAAGTGGGGTTGCCAGGCAAGCTGCTGCGGCTTCCGCGTCCTGCCCATCCCCAGTCCTGCCGCCTAGAATCTACTTGCCAAACGCCCTGCTGCCTGAGCTGAGCACCTGGTTTACACTGCACAGCTTGCAGGTCTTGAGGACCAGACCAGGGGAGAAGGAGATAGATTACAAGGTTAAGATCTCCCACCCCACCTCCAACCCCGGGCTTCAGGGCAGAAATCCCATCAGTTTGAAAGGGGAAGGACATAATAAGGCTCTGAAGTCCCTTAAGAGGACCCTCGCTTATAGGGACCCAACCCTCAAGTTACAGGGGACGGAGGACGCAGTAAAGCCTCCTCCCTTAAACCTCAGCGCTTGTCCCAGCAGCGTCCACTCCGCCCCAGCTTGCCCCATATATTGGCGCGCCCCTCTGTACTCGCTGTCAAAGGCTGGAGGCCATCCTTCTTCCCAATACCCCATCAGTCCAACAGCCCGAAGTAGGGAACCCATCAGTGGGGGTGGGGTGGCGCATGTGCCTGGGTCACAGGAGGCCGTTCCGTGGGGTGGTTTCTAGCCCACAACTCTGACTTCCTCCCTAGAGGAAACGGAGTGACTGGCAAGAGTGGAGTCAGCCACGGCCCCGGAGGGTACGAGTGTGCGGAGTCTACACCGCGGGCTCCGGGACTCTCCTGCTAGACGGTACCCCTCAGGGTCATCCACTGTCTCTGCGCTCCACGCCCAGATCCTGATCCCGAGGGGCGGCAGACCCAGCCCCTCCCCGTGGCTGCCCTGGGGCTGCAGCTGCCTGGAGCGCCACTTGCGAGACCGTAGCGGCTTTGCCAGGACTGGCTCGGTCCCCGGATTCGCCACCAGGTCCGCCTCCTCCCTCCCCTTCCCGCACCGCCTCCGCCTCCTTCCTCTGCCTCCACCCTCACCCCTTCCCGTCGGTGGGGAGCTCGGCTCCGAGCAGCGCTCAGCCGGCCGCAGCTTGGATGTGGGCTCGGGACAAGTGCTCTGCGCCTCCGCTCGAGATGGACAGCCGCTACACCAGCGCCGCGGGCATCGGGGACTTGAACCAGCTGAGTGCCGCCATCCCTGCCACACGCGTGGAGGTCTCGGTGTCCTGCAGGTGAGGACGCGGCTCGTTTCTCTTCCTTTCATTGGGGCTTGGTGGCACTTGGCTAGCGCTCCCTGTACCACGAGGCTTGGCGCCGTGAGAAGTTGCTTGATGAGTGGGGACACTCCAGTTATGAGACTGACGCTAACCCCTCGCTCCCCCCTCCCCCGGTCAAGTGACACAGATTTGGGGACTAGAGTGGTGGGCTTTGGGACTGAGTCTTTTTTGTTTGTTTGTTTTCTTTCTGGGAAATGCAATGAAAGTTGGCAGAAGCTGTGACTCAGCTTCGGAACCCCAGCCGCCTCCCACTTTACAACCTTTAAGAAAAAAAAATATAAAAAAAATGAAATCAGGGCCAGATGTTCAGTGATGACGGGAACCTAAGGGTCAGTACTGCCAAAAGCGCGCGTGATAACTACGTACACTGGCCTGGGACTCCCGCTGCCCAGTGGGATCAATTCCAGTTCCTCAGCTTCCTCCTCTCCACCCACTTCCTGGAATCATCCAACTTCCTCACCCTACACCCTTCAGGGACCTTTGCCTGAAGCCTGTGTCCCTTCCAGGTTCGTTCTTCGTGGCAGGGGCTTACCTAAGAATTGAGAAGTCACGACAGATTTTCTGCCGGGCACTAGATAAACATAAATGCTTGCAGCAACTTTCAACTCAAGGACTGCCGGTTTCAGAGCCCCTTTCCTGATGCTCAATGGGACAGATCCTCCCTAAGTCAAGCAGAGAAGCTGCGCTGCCCCAGTTTTGGAGAATTAGGTGGTCGGCTATATTAAGAATTCTAGAGTGATTGCATACACCCAGGTGCCCATTCCTCGTTTAAGGGCCTTTCTCGGAGGAAAACTCCACATATACCCTGTGCTCGCAAATGCCTTCAACTGTTCTCAGCCTTTCTGTAGGAAAGCTTGTCTTAAATTTTAAGTCCAATAAACGGTGGTTCTCAACCTTCCTAACTCTGTAACCCTTTAATACAATCTCTCACGTTGTGATGACCCCCCAACCAGAGGATTATTTTTGTTGCTACTTTGTAATTGTAATTTTGCTACTGTTATAAATCATAGTCTAAATATCTGTGTTTTCCGATGGCCTTAGGTGACCCCTGTAAAAGGCTTGGTGGACCTCCCAAACGGGTAGCAAATGACCCACAGGTTGAGAACCACTGTTCCAAAGCTAAAGTATCTTGGAAATTCACATTTCAGCACCCACTCCACCCCACGCCTGTAGCCACATTCTTTGGGTTAGGGATAGCCCCGAGGACTACAAATGACGATTTGATTAGTCTTGAAGCTGACTGATCTCAGGCTGTGAAAGTGATAAGGGTGTTCGGGACAGCTGACACATACCCTTGGCTTATTACAGTCGCCCCCTTTAGTGCCCCACTGGCTCCTTCCAGTTAACAGCTGCAATTCCTAGGAGTTTGCAATTCCTAGGAGCGTTGGTTCTCTCTCAAGCTGGTTTTGGGATTTAGAAGGAGGTTACTGCTCCCTAACACAAGAACACGGTGGGTGGTCAGGAGTTCTCCTGTATCAGCACGTTCATATCCATCATCTGTTCAGCCTCCTGCAGGCTTGGGAAGGCTCTAAACAGACAAGAACATTGCATGCAGATTGGCATTCCTCAGGGTTGTGTGGAATAGTACTGGTGTTTAGGGGTCCTGAAGTGTATTGGCCCACACCAGTTTGTTTCAGCTCTGCTCCAGGTCCTGGAAACCTTCTTCTCCGAGGGATTACGCTTTAGAATTAAAAAAAAAAGTTTCAAATAAGAAACAAATGTTCTGAAGGAGAAGCAAGTACTTAATGCCAAATATTACTGCTAAGGCTGTTCAGGCCTTCTCTATTATTTGAGTTGTCCAGAACCAGTTGATTGCTTATTTCTTGCTAAATTCCACATAGAAACCACTTTTGGGCAAGTGTACTTGGTAAGGTAGGGGTTTAAGGCAGGTTAATTTCACTTGTGTGGTGTTTGAGAGCCTTGTCATGCTACCATGGGGGATGGTATGGTTTGAGCTTCAACATCAGAGTCCTGGGTGCAAATTCTGGCCTTGGGACTTAATTTTATTACCTAAGAATTGGTTCTTATTTAGTTTGTCTAAGCTTGTTCATATCTGATAATGAAGCTAATTGTGGCATTTTCTTTATAGAGTGTTATAAGGGTTTTATGGAAGGATATGGGGAATGTACTTATCCAAGACATGGCACTCTTAGTTATGAAATAAAAACTGTGAGCTATTATTGTGATATAGTGTCTTAGCTATAATAAGAACACCATGACCACAACAACTTAGGTTGGAAAGGGTTTATTTGGAACCTGGAGGCAGGAGCTGATACAGAGGCCATGGAGAGGTGCTGCTTACTGTCTTGCTCCCTATGGCTTGCTCAGCCAGTATTCTTACAGAATGTAGGACCACCAGCCTAGGGATGGCGCCATCTCTAATAGGCTGGGCCCTCCCCACGATTCACTAATTAAGAAAATGTCCTATAGCCTGCCTACAGTCGGTTCTTGGGGAGGCATTTTCTCAACTGAGGCTCCCTCCTTTCAGATAAGTCTAGCTTGTGTCAAGTTGACGCCAGACTAGGTAGCACATGCAGAAAATGGCACTTGGAGTTCTGTTAAGAGGGTTCTATATCTACTCTCTGTTTGAACTTTAGTAAGCCAGGTAATGAAAACAGAGCTAACTGTTCCCAGAGCACAGCTTTTCCTGGATGCTTAGCAAGAAGGTACAATTGAGGGCCCCTCAGCCTTGCTGTGAGTGAGCAGGGCAAGGACTTCCCATGCCCCATTGTCTGAGGGGGATCTGATCTCTACTGCTTCAAAAGCAGCTTACAATGGAAGCCCTTTTTGATAACCTTCTTCTTCTCCCCCCTCCCTCCCCCCCCCCATCAAAAGATTCTTTGTCACTTTGGGAAGGAGGGCAAGATAACAATTGTAGCCCGAAGCTAAATATATTTCCTTTTACTGATCAAGTGTCTTTTATATATCCAGGAATTAAACTGTGCTTTGTGGGTAGGACAGATCAGCTGTCATCTCTGAAATCGTAAAACGTGACTGGCAGATAAACATCATAGAAGATACTTACCTAGGATAAAGCCTAGCAACAAGGCTTCTGCACGTGCAGGGATAGGACATCGTGGAGTTGAGAACTCAGCATACGTGACAGGAAGATGGGTGTGGCTAATGTGGGAGAGATGTCAGCCTCATTTTCAGTGGCTGTGAACTTGCCTTGTTAGTGAGGAAAACCACACTCTGGATATAGTCACCTAAACGCAGAATCACAATCTCCAGTTTCTCTTCTGCTCATTACCTTATTATTTGTGCATTCACGTTTCTATCTGAAAAGTCACTTGTAGAGTTTTAAAAACTTAAGTTCCATGATGAACTGAGCTTCCCTGTAGCTGAAATGGTGCAACTTTAGCTAAGCTTCCAATTTTATTCTGAAAGCACGTCACTGTGAGCTGATGCTGAAGTTCATGGAAAGAAATAATTTTCAGCAGTTAATTCCTTTCTCAGGAGCCTCCGTTTCATTATTTTGGTAATTTTTGTAATTTTCCTGGACTGAGGGGGTAGTTAGCAGTCAGAGCATGAGATGCTTCTGGTCTTCCCATGCTAGTTCTCCAGTGCTGATCCATCCCATTTCTCCTGGAAAAAGGAAGGATGCTGAAATGTTTTGAGTGTGCATGTCCTGGTTAAGAATTTGAAAAGTCGGACCTAAAGATGCTTCCTTGTCTTGTCTGGCATGGCTTCTCCCATGAACTGTCTGGATGCAGTGTGAGAAACATGTGCCTACTCTCTATCAAGACACCTGGCAAATAAATATGGCAAATAAATATCATCCTGGTCCAAGGCAGTATGGGTGTGCCATGTTGCTCTCTGTCTGCAGCCCCCTTACCTTCGTCACTCCCGCATCTTGATTAGAGTTTTTTTTTCTTTTTATCTACTTTCAAGACTTAGGTCAAATGTCATCTTTCTTGGCCCCTTTCTTAAACTGGAGTTCTCTTCACTCTTCAAACAGTTGGCACGCACCTCTATTAAGCAGGTCTATTGTAATTCTTGGGTACAATGTAAGGGCCATTGGAACTCTTTCATAATGGTGAATTCTGAGTGGTCAGTAAACGTGCAATGCTAAATGAAGTCATCTGGTGTTTGTGAAGTGGAGAGGGTTTTTGTTATAGATTCCTGGGCTGCAAAGCAGGTCTACTGAGATGCAATATCTGGGAGTGTGATGCTGGACTCTCTATGTCCACAGGTTCACATATGCTGGTTATGTACATGGCTATGATTCTTCTTACATACACAGTTATGATGCTGGTTACATACATGGTTATGATGGTGGTTATGTACAAGGTTATGGTGCTGGTTATATACTCAGTTATGATGCTGGTTATATACATGGTTATGATGCTGGTTATGTATACAGCTATGATAGTTATGTACATCATTATGATGCTGGTTATATACACAGTTATGATTCTGGTTATATACACAGTTATGATTCTGGTTATATACACAGTTATGATGCTGGTTACATACGTGGTTATGATACTGGTTATGTATCCTAAAACCTGTAGGCTTAATGAGCAAATGACTGTGACTAAGCAGAGATTCTAACAGGTTGATTGCAACTGGTTTTTATGCTAGAATTTCTACCCACAGACTCTATAGCCTTGGGAAATGGAGACATAATCAGTTTAAGTCTTTGTGAGTTTGTCTTTTAAATTAGAAAGTTCATTTAGAAAATTTAAAATCTTGGAGAGAAGTTTGAAGTACATTACTCAGATGATGATTGGTTTTCAAGTCAAGGTTAGTCTTGAGCTAGTATGTTCAATTCCCATGCTTCATTTGCAGCATTTTGTTGTGGGCAGGTCTCTTGTGAGGTTTATTGTTTCCTCGTGCGGGGCATCCCCAGTCCTGAGCTCATCATTCTTCTCTGACACTGTGACCCTTGACAAGACCTTGTAAGGAACTCAAGTAAAACAGAAAGAAATCTCATGACTGCTAAGTCACAATTTATGGTTCATAAAACAAACAATAGTTTTAAGTAGAATGGCATAATACAATGATATCAATAAATAATTTTTAGTAATTTAATCTAACACATATGGAAACAATGAGATATGATATTATTTGATGAAGCTATATATCTTGAAGGGTTTTTTTTTGTTTTTACTTTTATTTTAGATAGTATCTCCCCCATGTGACGATCTAGTCGAGGTTGGCCTAAAATCTGTGATCCTCCTGCCTCAGCTCTGAATGCTGGGATTATAGACATGAAACAACAGGCCAGACCTGCATTTATTTTCAATAACAATGAAGAAGAAATAATTGGGAAAAGTACAGTGATAATATATGTTTTTAAGCTGTTATTTCTCCCTGCTCAATGTAACTTTGTTGATATAACACACATTGCTGTCTAGATGGTGTGACCTAATTTTAGTGTCTGAGATTTTAAATTATTATTGTTATTGTTATTGTTGTTGTTGTTGTTGTTGGGGTGTGATAGGCATGAGTATTCCATGGCACATGTGTGGAAGTCGAGGACACCTTGTGAATGTAGGGTTTCTCTTTACCCTATGGGTTCCGGGATTTGAACTTAGCATGTATAGCTTGTGTGCCAAGTGCTTTTACCTGTTAAGCTTTCTTACCATCCCTGTGTGGAACTCTTTTAGAAGGAGCTTATGGTAGGTTATTTCTAGAACCAAGCCCTTGACATTTCCAAGTCCTTAGTTCACTCAATCCTCTCCCCAAACAATGTGAGATTTTGCTATGGCTGATCTAGATTTTCCTCTCAACAGGAATCTAGCTGGTTTTGTTCATCCTAGAAATGAACAATGTTCTATATTAATAAAATGCTGTACTTTCCCCGCAGTTTACTTCTGAATATGCTTGCAATATTTCTGGTAAATAGAGCTTCCAGGGGAGATGGCAAATGAATTTAATCTTGTGTGCTAACTCTGCTCACTCGTTACTGAGTGCTGGCTCCCTGGGCTGTGTCAGGGAGGATTCAGAGGGCACCAGCAGGCTTTGTGGAAAACAGTTGACTTTGGAAATGAAGTGAATCAATGCTATCTGGTGTTGCACACTGCTACTGCTCTGCCTCAGCGTCCTTGACACTCTGTCT
This sequence comes from Chionomys nivalis, assembly GCF_950005125.1. Taxonomy (NCBI): domain Eukaryota; kingdom Metazoa; phylum Chordata; class Mammalia; order Rodentia; family Cricetidae; genus Chionomys; species Chionomys nivalis. The sequence continues at coordinate 47,370,918 of NC_080102.1, read as the reverse complement.
TTTATAAGTTTGTTACAAGCAGTTTTAGCGTATTATTTTTAAATTAGCTTACAATGCACTGGGACTCCAGGGTCTGTAGCATCCTTTTGTTACTGTCATCCGCTTTCAACACTGGGCATGGTAGGGCAACATGTGGATGGCCGAGCCTGCAGATGACTAGTTTTGTCTGTTGAATGATGACCAGGGTGCCTCCTCATTCCACCCAGCCATCTCCTTCCTCTCTCATTTGGATTTAAAGACTCCAGCTTTCTGAGTGCCTAAAATCCTTGCCCCGTGGCTGGCAGTAAAGGCTATCATTACATATAGTTGTTCATGACATTTAGGTAGGCTCACAGAGGGTGATAATTAATTGCACCTTTCTTTGAGTTCTCATATTACCTCATTTTATTTTTTATGATTTAATATTTGGATTTTTACATGTATTTCTATATAATCAGTTTTTAAAAGCACTTGTTCTACCATTGATTACTATAAAATGTGACTTTGTTCTTTGTGTGTTATCATTTTTATTACAAAGATATTTGCTGCTTGATGGACAGGTTGAAGTGTTAATATAAATAATGAAAATATGAAACTAAACGTTTTTCACCAGTATAACTTAATGAAAGAATAATTTTTTTACCCAGTTATTATAACGTTCTGCAAAATTTTTTATGTGAAGGGACAAGAAACGTATAATTTTGGTTACATTGTCTCTAATAACAGCTCAGTGAGTTTTAGAAGTGGACACTATTTCTGCATACTGACAGATAATTTGTTTCTTTAATTAGGAATGAATGTTGAACGGAAATAGGCAATCAGTGTAACTTGCAGTGTGGCTGGGCAGACAGCTCCTTTGGTAAGATGTTAAGCACAGTGGAGTGACTATTGGGAAAGGTGAAGAGAATTCCTCAAGGCCCCTGGCCCGCAGTCTAGTGACTAAGCAAGCTTCAGGTTCAGTGGGAGTCTCCCTCCATCTTAGACCGCAAGGCGGGAAATGACTGACGAATATTCCTGATGTGGACCTCTGGCTTCTACACACACACACACACACACACACACACACACACACACACACCAATGAGCTTGAATGTGTGATATTCTGTGTAATGTATATAAACAGGACAATGGATCAGCAAGTCATAATAGTTGACTCAAGGTGGACCTTGTATTGGAGAAAAATATTTCTATTAATTTACTTGTCAAACCAACGAAGTGAGAGACTCGTGGTGTTTCAAAGGAGTATGGCCAATCTCTCGAGGGAGCAATTGGTTAACACGCTTTCTTACTGCCTCAACGTACGTGTTCAATCAGTTTTAATTTTGTGCCACAAAAGTGAGAACAAAAGTTTTTGAAAAGCCAAAAGTCACAGCGAGATAAAGCCTCAAGAGTAGAGCGATAGAAGGAAACAGTTCTAGAAACGAGAAAAGAGCAGAGCTGATCTTTATGTAGGATATTTACGATACATATGTGTGATATCTATGTTAAAACAAGCAGACTTATTGCAAAACCACTGTCTATTGACTATGCTACTTCTTCCATTTGTCTGGCTAGGCTGCTTTGCTGAGTTGTCTAAGATACATCTGAAGTACTTCTCACAGACGTGACTGAATGCTCCATTGATTATATTAGCCCCAAATCTGCCATGCTTAATTGTATAAAGTCTTTTCAAAGGCACAGATCTAACGAATGGTAGAAAGTTAGGAAAAACCAAAACTTAGCATTTCTTTCTTTCAATGAAGGTGGTACATGGGTTTCATGCATGAGGACATGCCCAGCAGCTCCCAGTGCAGAGGGAATGCTGTGATTTTACCATGCAATGATTGTATGCTCGTATCACTTATTTCTCACTTGGGGAAAATGGTCTAAACCTGCTGTTTTCAACAGAATTGTCAGCGGCATTTCCTCAGAGATTTTTCAGACTGCGTATGTGCCCACTAATGGATGCTAGTTTACATCTTCCCAGGGGACTAAGTTCTTTCTGATATATATATATATATATATATATATATATATATATATATATATATCCTCAGTACATTAGTAAAATTTATGTCATTTGAGAAGTAAGCCCCCAGCTCCTGCTGCTTTACTTCCATAGCTTACTATGGCTGTCTACGATACCGATTAGCTCCAGGCCCATCTGACCAGGGTGCAAGTGTGACTAGAGTTTTTAGGCCATGTGACTGGCTCTGAAAATCCTAACAAGCCAGGCTCAGCTGCCAATTTAAAGAGACAAGTAATACTGCAAAGCAGAGAAAAATGATATGTTAAGCGTGGCTGCATTGGTGAGGGAACACATAAAGATTCTAGTGACTTCCCCACTCACACTCCAGATCTATCTTTGGGGTCCTCATGAGGTTCAGAGGTTCAGCTTCAAATACAGAGCAAGAGATAAGCTTAACTAAGCACTCCTCATCAAAATATTGTCTGCCCATCGTTGACTCATCTGAGCTGTGTGGAATCTCCTCCAGGGTGTACGGTAGGAAAGGACAGATAGTTAACGCAATTTAACTTTTGTATACAACTCCTCAATTGCCAGTGCAGTAAGAAAATGTAAATATTTTGAGTATTAGTTTGGGTTTTGGCTTTTTCATGTAGCGTTGGTTGTTCATTAATTCACTATGTAGCCTAGAACGACCTTGAAATCCTGGTTCTCATGCCTTCTCGTCTCAAGTGTTGGGGTCTTGACCTAACTGTTGAACTTCATCTCTTTATCTTAGTGTCTCCCACTTCCCTCCTCTGCACTGCTCTTACCCAAAGCCTCCCTAGTTCCAAATCACTTCAGACGAGCTCAATGAGGAGCAAACTGGGAGAAGTCCCTCTTAGCATCCCTCCTGTTGGAGTGTGTTGACAGTTGACACATTTCTGTCACGGTGGAGAATTTCTAATAGATTTGATTCAACCTTTAGTTCTCCAATTTATAGTGTGTTTGTTGTACGTGTTCCACATTTCACTGGACTGCTTACAGATCTCTCCCCTTAATCAAATACAAACAAGTTAGAGGCAAGAACACAGGCATTTATATATAGTCTCTTACACTACATCCTTTCTTGGGCTTCCAATGGACCTAGTGCTATTTGGAAGAAATAGTTGAAAGACTATCAGATAACCATGAAATTATAAGTTCTCATCGAACACCAACTGAATCTTATCCGCCACTGTACCATGCCCATCTGATAGTCTAATAATGATCTGCTTACACAAGGTTGTTGAGGAAAGGAGTGCATTTTATATTATTGGGACCTGTGAGTGGAAGACAGAGGGCAGGAACAAATACAGTCTCAGCTGAGTTTTTTAAAAGTTAGTTATAAAAAGGCAAGATGAAGTAGATGGGGCTGGGTGAAGGCCTTTGATGAGGTTATCCATTTACATTTTAGGGTTTGTAGAACTAATTTCACGATGGGTTTGTAGGTGCTGGGACTAAGTTTACCTGTGAGTCCTTATGATTCAGAGGTACATTTTCACTCTGGTCACCCTTGATGATGTCATCTGTAGTTTCTGTGTTGCCTGGTCCCATGTGCTAATACTCAGACTTTGATTCCGTCTTCTGTTTAAACTCTCTTGGAGAGTCTGCAAAGCTCAGATTGCTGTGAAGTACAATTTGAATTATTCATTGATTTAAACAGATTTCTGAAAATAGTTTAAAGCCTGTGGGGAACTGGGAATTTGAAAGAGAGCAAGGAGGACTTGATGGGAAGGCTTTGAGGGAAGAAAGGGAAGGGGGAAATCATGCGATTATGTTATAATCTCAAAAACTAAACTAAAAAAGATGAAGGGAAAACAATAACCTGCTAATGAGGCATTGCTGTTATAGGCTTGTGGTTTTTTTTTTTCTTTCCGAGAATAGGCTTGTTTTTTATTGGTAAAGGATGTATGGTGACTGAGGAAACTTAAAAATCTAAGCAAATGACCCTCCTGTACAGGTTCTATTTTGCAATGTGAAGATATTGAGCTTGCAGTGGTTGAAATCGCAGCGGATTTCCCAACAGCTAATGGACAAAGAAATTAAAAGTTGGGAAGTATGGTCATGTACCTAACGTGTACTTGGAGTGCCTGGGAGGCAGCCTCTGCTGAAGTGATGCTTGGGCAAGTAGTGTTTGCCTTCAGTTTTCTTGTGTGTGCTGGTTTGTGGACCAGCCACAGTCATCAGAATTTGCCTCCTGGAACAGACATGCTTCGTGCATTGACTCCGAGGGGAGCAGTGATCTCACAGATGACTGCCATTCAACTGTTGGCAAGTTCAAACACAGTGACTGTATTTAAAGTGGGCAGAAATAGAGACTGAGAAAAATGATATGAAATCTCCGTGGTCTAACATAATAAGGGGAACATGTGAGACGCCGAGAAAGAGTTCAGAGCTGGACAGGCAAGGCTTTGATGACAGCTCATGTATTCAACTGGGTTCTGATCTTTGCTTTTGTATGTAAGTGGGTATAGAAAGTCTGTCTCATATAGTTGCTGCTCGAACTGTGTGATGTAATATCAACAAAATGTTTTGAAAGCACCTGCTACTCAGTACAGAACTCATTTGTGTTACCATTCAACTGAGGCAGGAGAACGGTGACTCACAAAATGAAGATGGTGAAGAATCAAAGATTGGCCATGTTATAGAAAAATTCTACACAGCCACTATAAAAATACATAGGAAACTCAAGCCAAATTGTGTTGAAAGGAATGGAACACACACACACGCACACACATACACACACACACACACACACACGAAGTGTGTTTCCATTCCAATCCATGTACTGATGACGTAGATAAGATGAAGTTCTCTTTTGCTGTTGTGTTAATTCCACTCCTCTTAGTAGGTGTGTGGTCCTTTGCCTGGGAATTCCTCACCTGTGGTCCAAGCAAACCCACTTCCCCACTTCCAGAAAGGCTGACCTGTGGGAGCACATTACCATGCCCTGGTGTGTGGAGCCTGACCCATGGCCTTGTTGCCTGCTCCCACAGTGACTCCAGCTATTGTCCAGTGGTGTGTGGCTCTTCATTTACCAGATCCTGTGGTTCTGCGTGCCCTTTGGGGGTCATTTTCAAGTCAGAAGCTTCTTTAGTCAGATCTTCCTCCCCATATGTTCATAGGTTTTAGCTCAGTGCTTACATTGCACAGTTCCAGGCTGCGGTTGTGTGGGTCCAGTCGGGACTTGTCTTGGAGGCTGGGCTTCCAGAATGAGCTCCAATTGTGGGGGTGGCGCATGTTCCATTAAGGTTTCTCTCATCGTCTAGCTGGGAGTCAATCATGACTTCTCACAGAGAATGCATGAAATTTCTTATCATGTTTCCAGGAAGCTTCTTGGCCTTTTAAAACTTGACACAGGCACGCAGAAATTTGGAGGGCAGTGTGCTGAGCATGGGAACTGTGCTCATGGTGGCTGCCTCTCCCCAGTGCTTTTCTCTTCCAGTGTGTGCTGGGCGATGGTCTAGATACTTTATGTTTACTCTGCAGAATATCTGTGTGGAGCATTTGCGCATCACACTATGCTTTCTAACACATGGTTCTTGTTTTCTATCAGAGGATGGGTGAAGCATAGAGGATTTAGGATGAACAGCCAGGAAATGCCCACGCTGGTTGGTGCTTCCCAAGTCTATGACGTCATGAGAGTAGTAGGCTGTTTCTTTGATGCTAAAATTCCACTTAAATCGTTCATTAATTTGATTAGGATCTCATCTCTTTAATCAGTCGCTTGATGATTATTTAGTTTCCACCAAGTGTTCTTAATTACAAGCAACAGTTATGATTATGTTGTAATAGGCATTGTACATAATATATAGTTATATAATTGAGAAGGATGCCAATGTGGGCACTTTTTTTTTTTTTTTTTTTGGTTTTTCGAGACAGGGTTTCTCTGTGGTTTTGGAGCCTGTCCTGGAACTAGCTCTGTAGACCAGGCTGGTCTTGAACTCACAGAGATCCACCTGGTGGGCACATTTTTTTAAAAAAATATATAGGTTGGAATATCCAAAGGAATGCACATTTTTTAAAAAATGTGATGTAATGCCAATGAAAGGCTTTGAAGGCTCCTTTGACGACACATAACTTATATTCACATCAATCCAGCTGTGGTAGGACAGTGGCTCACATCGTAAAGGCAGTGGAGATTAACATCTGCCCATTTTTTTTTAGAAATGGCATCTCATTTCGACTCTGGGAGACACTCGGGTCCATCTCCATCTTGTTTTGTAACAGCATCAGTTTCCTCTCACTAGATTGCGTTTTTTTTCCCTTAAAATACATAAATCCCCCTCTCCAGGACATTATTTTTTTTCCATAACGCTAACAAGATTTCACCATGAAATTGTGTTACCATGGCCACAAGAGTGAGCGCTCTCCCTCACCACTTTATTTGCTGTAACTCTCACTTTCTGCTGTGGCTCAGGGCATTTGTGCTTGTTATGCTCTCCTGATCTCTGCCCACAACACTGGATAGCCAGGCCTCTCCGTATTGGCCTCCTTTTCCTCAGTTCGCAGTGCAAATGGCTTCTTCTCAGAAAGCCTTGCTCTGAACCACCTCTGAAGGCACTTTCCCATACTCGATTTGAATATTTTTGAATATGTGAGTATTTTTACTCTCCCCTCCTTCCTCTGTTTCTCTTCTACACCTCCTCCTTTCCTTCCTGTGGTGCTGAGGATAGAGCTCAGGGACTTACATATCGTGAACTCTACTGTTGAGCTATGTGTCCTCTGTAGCCCTGTCCTCTGTTCTTAATGCTCCCTGAGAGTTATTCCTCCATCTTTGGAGATTGCATCTCTCCCTTTCTCTGCAAAATAAACTCCTTGAAATAAGGGCTTCTCCATTTCTGTATCCCATTCTTAAATGGTGCGAGGCTTTCCCACCCATTCAGAGGTAGGCATCCTACCAACAAAGAGTGAAACCATAAAATTTGGTGATGGAAATTAAGAGGGTGGAAAGAGTGGCAGATAGTCTTAGGTGCCAGGGTGATGAAGAACTCCAGGCAGCTGCTTCCTACCATGTACAAACACAGCCAGAGTGGAGATGTAGCTTAAGATTGGATCTGGTAACTGAGCTGCGGGTAGCACTGCTGGTCTTTGTGTGGGGGAGGCAGCCTTCACCTTGAGTCTGGTGTCCAGAGCACTTACTCTTGCAGTCTCCCTGGTGCTGGCCTTGTAGGCACAAGCTACCACCGCTGGTTGTGGTGTCATTTCTGCCCTTGCTTCAGCCATGGTCAGCTGAGTGCCCGAGTCTGGAATCCATAAGCACCCCTGTCTGTTTCATCACAGCATTCTTTGCTTTCTGTGACAACAAAATAAGCCTTTAGTACATTATTCAAGAGGAGCTAATATTTGCCCATTTTACAGAAAAAACAGTGTACACCTCATATGAATCTCAGTGAGCATTATTCATGATGAACTTTATTTAATATACACATGGAGATGTTTGGTATTTCTTCTTTTATAAAATGATATTTCTTTTTTTTATAAAATGCTTGATAATTTTTTTTTTTTTTTTTTTTTAGCTTAGAAGCAGGCAGATCTCTATGAGTTTGAGGTTAGTGTGGTCTACCGAGTGAGTCCTTTAGCTTATGTTTTCTTTGGGATAGTTTTATATTTTTCATTCATGTAGATCATTCTTTCTATTTTTATAAGCATATATATTTTTCTTATTAACATAACTATGTTCATATGTATATTTTAAATTTGATTAATCTATACTTTTCTGGGACAGGACTCAACTTTGAGTGTGGTGGCAGGGCTTGTAATGTGTAACCAGATGCCCACATGCTCCATGAATTATATCTGAATACAGTGGTGGCCAAAAAGGGTACATGTAGATAATTAATGGGAAACATGGAGATGTTCTGAGAATACATCCTCGGGAAAATTCACCATTGTGCAAGCATCATATATAGAATTTACTCACATTAGCTTAGACGGACTATATGGTGTATGTATGTGTATGATGTAGCCTATGGCTCCCAGGGTGATGATGAACAAGAAGGCATGAAATTAATTCAAGTTCAGGAGAAAGTGATGCAGTTTAGAGAGGTCACAGACATGGCATTTGTGGGTCTGCTGTCACCCTGATTGCAGCACACTGTTTTAATACAAGTAGACTCTACAACCTAGGGCAAAAGGTTTAGTGGGTATCCAAACCGGTAACAGAATTCTTTATTCTCAAATATTAGACACCTTTGTACAACTGACTGCACCATCACATTGCCACAAAGAGTTGGGTAACTTGTGTCTTTGCCATGTTAGGAGGACAGTGGTGTCACTCACTACAAGATAGATTTTTCAGCTCGGTGAAAATGCTGTTGGAGAATTGTTGCAAACATATCCCATAGGGGATAAGATGTATTATGTGACTCCTAACTGTACTTCCAAAGGGAATAGGACAGACAGACTCTTATATAGGACTATAGGCTTGCCAGAGGCCATCCTCTTCTGGAGTTCAGCTGGGCCTACTTGTCAAAGATCATCACAGCTAGCTTTGTTAACTCTTGACCTTTGCTTTTGGAATGATAGGACAGGGAGATCATGGGACCCTCCTCTGAGCCATCCTTCCCCCAAACAGTTCTATACTGCCTTAATTGATTATGACCTTGGGGAATCTGGGAAGAACTAGAGGTTGTAGGTGGGAAGATACTGGGGGAGGGAGAGGTCTCCTTCTATGAGTCTTACGGAAGCCATCATTCTTGCTAGATGTAGACCTTCCAGTTGTTATGTGTCTGGGCTCCCTCAGAGAGTTATCATGACCATAAATAAATTTTATTAAAAAGAGGTTTTCAAATTAGATCCTGGTGTCCAATGTGGGGCCAAGACTGCATCTGAGAGCACTTCCAAGATGCAGGACTTAGCCATATCAGTCCAAGGCCTATAAAGGCAAAATCCATATGATTACATGTATTTTGTCTATGTGTAGGCAGGGTTTTTATTCTAACATGTATGTGTTACAATTGTCCTGGTCATCTTGATTAAAAAGTCAGAAATGACAGTTAGCCTATCTATCTAGCAAGTCTATCTATCTAGTTACTATCTAGCAAGAATAGGAAATGAGCTTCTAGGGTATAGCCTGTTCAAGTTAGGGCCTTATGTGTCAGAGACTTTTTTTTTTTTTTTTTTTTTTTTGGCATCACAAGCATAGAAAGTTTAAGTTTCAAATGTATTGCTAGCCATCATTCCCCCCACCTCTTGAGTTGTATCCTGAGTCAAATCTTTGACTCTGTCCTGGGTACCTGTTTATATTTTTAAAGCCATATAATAGTTTTTGTAGAAGGAAACTAATTTCCTTAGGATAAGGGGTGATATATTCTCCTCTATAATTGATTCTCAGATGTCATTGTTAGGGCCCAGGAATGCTGAAAAAGTGTTCGAAGTCCAGGAGGGAATTTAAGCACTGGGGTGTGGGGTGTTCACCAGAAGCATCGGGTTGGTTTGTTGACCCAGCTGGAGAGACTCAGTCGCAATGGCTGACTGGCTTTTACTGGCTTTCAGCAAATTTTGGGTTCTTTGGTTTTAGAACAGTTTGTTGTCTGCAGCTGATTCATGAATGGTATTCATCAAGCTGGTAGAACTCTGTTGGGACAGATCTAAACCAAGGACAGAAGTTAAAGTTTAGGAACTTAAAGGAAAATCATACATTTCGAGCTTCCCACTTAGAAATGGGCAGTAGGTGGGAACAACATGCTGTTGATTGACAGGAGTACTTATCAGGAGTCCATTTGACCTGTCATAGGTGGATCTACGTTATGCCTTCCTGAAGCTTCTATGAATTCTTTTTATAAAAAGAGATGAAAGTTTAGGGATGTTAGCATTACTTTTGCTTGTAATTTGTGTTTGAGATTCATGTTGTGAGAAAAGCGGTATGCTTATGTTTTTGAGTCATAGTAAAAGCTTGAGAATCCAGAGTGCCGAAAATGTGTGTGCGTGTGTGCATGCGCGTACGTGCATGCGTAAATGCATGTGTGTGTGTGTGCGTGTATGTGTGTGTGTGTGTGTGTGCATGTGTGCTTGACAGAGATGTCTCCAGAATAATGAGAAGCATCTTTATGTCCATACTTAGAAGACATCCAAAGGAAATCTTTAAGTTTTGAGCTTGGGACTATGATAATAGTAGTCAGTGCTTTGACAGAGGGAGATCAATAGTTTATCAGAATTTGAAGACTGCTATGTCACCCACATGGTTGCCTGTCTATAGGTAAAACTAGTAAGCTCATTGGGTCCCCAGGTGAACTTTGATGAAACCACAGCTGGCATTGTACTTGGGACTTCAGAGGGGGGGGTAGACATTGTTTTATCTGCTCCTGGGGAGGGGCTATTAGTCATACACTGTAGTGAGTCACATGGTCATGCCTTGTAAGGTGTTGCTCTAGGTTGAGAGATGCCGTAAGTCATGAATATAGCTGCTTACTGAATTCTCTATGCTGATACTCGAATAAATCATGCCAATAGACTATGTACTGTCATAGCTGCCTGACAGTGTTGTTTGGAGTGCTTGGAAATGACAGAAAGCTGCACGTGGATGAAAGCCATGGGGCAAGCTGTATGACTGTACGGGATCCTGCTTGCTAAAGAATGTTGTCTCATTGGCAGTGAGTTATAGTCAAAAGGCTGCCCAGCCCTCATGTACCTCAGCATAAAAGCAGCATGTAGTTGCCAGATCCTGAATTTTATAAAATAATAAACAGTAGAAACCTAGAAAATGTATTAACCTTTACATATTTATCATAATTATAATTTTATTAAATTATTTTGTTGATTTAAAAAGTTTTATTACTTTATTCTCTTGCTTGCTTCTTATGTGCCAAATTAAATCTTCTGCAGAACAATTTAATTTTTCTCTTTCTGGTATTCATTGTGATTTTATACCTTTCTTCCTAGAATTTTTAAGTTATGCTCAATAAATACTTTGTTTACAGCTCATTTCATTTTGTTTTCATTGACACAGACTGTCAATATAACATATTGATATTGAGTATGAAAATAAAAATTAGAAATAAGTTATAAAGATTTACCCCAAATGTGTATTTTTTATGTGTATCTTTTATTTTTGTGACTCTGGATGCTTTATAGAAGGTGATCTCTGAATTTTGTAATTTCAAGTCTTGCGAATAATTGCTACTTGTTAGGATCTTGTTGAGGGTTAAGGAAATGGCTTATGTAAGCGGCGAGCACAGCGCCAGGCTTGGTAACAGAGTAGGAGTGGAATTTGTGCTTTGGGTTCCTGTTTTGTGCTGGCCACACAGGAGGGAGTGGGCAGCGTCGAGAACAGCAGCAGGTAGGAGAGAAAGTTCCAGAAAAACAGAGTACTGTGGGACAGTGTGAACCTAGAGCATGAGATCGGCACGGCTTGGAGCTAGAGCCATGGTTTTCAACCTTCCTGATGCTGTAACCCTTCAGTACAGTTCTTCACATTGTAGCGACCCCAATCATAAAATTATTCTCATTGCTGCTTTATAACTGTAATGTTGTAACTGTTATAAATCATAATGTAAATACCTGATATGCAGGATATATGACCCCTTTGAGAGAATCTTTCAGTCCCTGAAGGAGTAGTGACCCACAGATTGAGAAACACTGAGCTAGCTGGCCAGATGTGTGAACACGCAAGGTGATGGTAATGAGCACTAGGACAAACACTGTGGATTTGTGTAGGCGTCTTGGTGACTGTTGGGGACTGCAGACCCTCGGACCCTGAATTTTCTGCAACCCCTTGCCTGTGAGAGTAAACAACTTCCTGTGCTTGCAGCTGGTCTGGGCTTGAGACCCTCATGAGTTCCTGATGGCAAGGGAGTGGTTTCTGGTGGGCTTGCAGATGAAAAATCCTGAGACCTAGGGCATGGCCATTAGTCAAGGAGAGGCTATGTAAGCTGCCCTGGAACACAATAAAATGGGCATTCTTGTTTCAAGGATGACTGACCAACTGACAGACCGACCTCCCCACCGCCTCTGTGTGTGTGTGTGTGTGTGTTTCAATCTCCAGCCCCTTGCCTGACTCGCAAACCATTCTATGGTGTAGGCACCACAGGTGACTGCATTTGTGAGGTGGGAGGCTACAAATCCAATGAAGAGACGCGATGTAGAAAGTAGCTGAGGCGTGGCCAAGGTGGTGACCTTGCCAAGGTGGTGGATGCTCCAGGGCTGAGGGAAGAAGCAGAGGCTGGGAAATTTTTCTGTGTTAGTTATATGAGATTTTCATACATTTATTGCATTCCAGGAACAGGCTTTAATTTTTTGGCAGTTCTGGAACCCAAAAGTCTCAAATCAATGTGGCTGGGCTGTAGTTCTTCTGTGGGGAGTGTCACAATCCTCCTGATTCTCTTGCGGATTCTGTTCCTTGGGCTTGAAGTATCTCAGCAAGGCATCTTACCAAACTTAACTTTTGGCTAATCTAATCTTCAAGAATAGAAATTGTGAATCTGTCTACATAGAGGTCACGTAGCATTTTGAACTCTGTTAGGGTCTATATTTCCTGTTCCTTCCTCTTAGAAGGATACCTGTGATAACATTCCTGTCCCACTCAAGCACCCAGAATAATTTCCTCAGTGAAGTTCATGACTTAGATCTGTAAAGACTGCCCCCCCTCCTCTCAGATAAGGCTACATTCCCCATTCCCAGGAACTAGAACCAGGCATCTTTAGGATAGCTCTTTCATTGAGATGGGAATATGGAAACTTGATCTGTATGCTGTATGCTGTGAATACCATTCGTTGATAAAGAAGTTGTTTTGGGCCTGTTGGTAGGGCAGAGCTTAGGTAGGCAGGGAAAACTTAAGTTGAATGCTAAGACACAGAAGGCGGAGTCAGAGAAAAGCCATGGAGCCACCTCCGGAGAGCCATGCGCTGAAGCTTTGCTAGTAGGCCACGACCTTGTGACCTCGTGGTGACATACAGATTAATGGAGATGGGTTAAATTAAGATATAAGTGTTAAGCCAATAAGAAGTTAGAGCTAATGGGCCAAGCAGTGATTTAATTAACACAGTTTCTGTGTGATTATTTTGGGGCTAAGCAGACAGGAACGAAGAAGTAGTCTCCTCACTACAGGAGCTATGTAATTTCAGAAGGAAAGTGGACACCTAGTTGATGATTATAACCCTGAGATTTCAGGTTTTAAGAAGACCCATTCGTTGGTGACATTTTGTCAGTTTGACACAAACTAAGGTCACCTGGGAAGAGAGAATCTCAGTTGAGGAATTGCCTCCATCAGATTGGGGCATTTTCTTGATTAATGATTGGTGTGAGAAGGCCCAGCCACTGTGGGTGGTACCATCTCTGGATAAGTGGTCCAGAGTTGTATAAAGTGCTGACTGAGCAAGCCATGAGAGTCACACTGTTAAGCAGCACTCGTTCTTCCCCATCCTTTGCTTCAGGTTCTTCCTCCAGCTTCCTGCCTTGGATCCCCCTAATTGTGACCTGTAAATTGAACTCTGTTTTTGCCCCAATTGCTTTCAGTCATGGTTTTAGCCCCGCAACAGAAACCAGACTAGAACATATATGGTCTCCTTTCAAATTGCTATATTAATATTATTATTGTTGTTTTTATTTCTTACCATCACCTTTAAAATTAGTTACATTTCTCTTCTGTACCTGGAATCAGATGTTTCGCCTTCCACCATTTCTCCTGAAAAGTTGCTTCTGAATTAACTTTGCTTCATGCCTTTGCTTCTTCAGACCTTTCCTTATTATCTCGTTTACCAGACGTTTGATATGTGAATTTCTTTGTGACATATAGACTTATGAGTAATTTCCAAGAGTGGCATTTGTAGTAGAGTGCTTCAGAAGAAATATTAAAATAGTTTCAATATTTTCATTCTTAATTCTTTTCTTAAGTATCTTTGGGTATCTAAAGCAAATCTCCCATGTAGAACTGACACTATATATCACTGGCCTTTTCCTCTCAAGGATACTGTTACATACATATTATTGGAATAACCCAAATTCAGCATCAACTGAAATGATACGGTTGTTTCTGTGGGTCCCAGCGATTGCTGTGAGGTGTGTGAGGTTTACAGTTGTGAAGTTCCCCCAAGAGCCTAGTTTACCTATGCTGAAAGCCAGGCAGTCTTGGTGAGGGCTACCTAGGGCGCCTGCTTTTCAGAATTTCCTTGTGGCTTAGATTCAAGAGGACTTCGACTATTTTTGTAATTTCAACCTCAGAATATTTATTTTTATCTGCACATTTACTCCTTTCCTTTTTAAACCTATCCTTTTGCCTGTACACAGTCTGTCCCCTTTTGCTATAACCGTTGTAGTTTGGGGGAAAAATAGATTGTCTTTAAATACTCATGTAAACTTTCCAGAAATGTTTTCCAACCAATGAAAGAATAAGTGAACCAAATATTACAATCAGATCACTTTCAAAAGTAAGTTTTTTCCCTTGCCTTTATAAAAAAGTCCGTGGGATACTGTAATGACAAACGTAAAGGCCCAACTAGGCCTGTCCCAGTGAACCTCTGTGACCTCGAATGCCACGTGGCTCTGCTCAGCTGTCTGTGGTAAAGCACCTTACCACCGTCAACCAAAGGGCAATCAATGCCTCAGATTAAACAATAACGTACTTGTGTGGTTCAGTGTTTGTCGGCCCTGGTTTGTAAAAGCTTGTGCTGTTCCTGGAGCTGTCTGAGCAGTATCTGGTAGCAGCCTGGCAGACCGCCAGTGCTCCAGAACCCACACTGAATGATAAGACTCAACAATTTTCAACATTTAGTTAAGACATGACATCTCCTTTGGTAGAAACATGACAAGTTTTGGGTGAGGCCCTGTGAAACAGAGATTCTATCAGATGTGGAATGTTTATACTATGAAACATTACCTAGCTCTTCTTTTGCCATTGTCCCTAAGGGAAATTGTGTGTGTGTCTGTGTGTGTGTGTCCCTGTTCTATTTTTTTTAGCCATTTCTATTGAAAGTTAAGAGACCCACTCCTATAGCAGTGGAGGCTTGTATTATTGGAGAGAGCTCTCCCAAATACACTTAATAATAATGCATCTTACAGTCCACCCCTTGTGTTCAGTGATGTATCCCCTAAAGCATATCACATACGTTATTAAATTAGCACTTCCAGAACTTACAAGAACTCAAAGTACTATGACTTTGAAACTCTTTAACTTTGAAATTCATAGAAATGTATAGTAGATTTGTTTTTCAAGTTGCATCTGTGATAGGCTAGATAATGATATTTGTTTCCTTAAAAGAAATCCTTATGAGTGTGGTACTGGTAATTGAGGAAGAAAATGTGCAATGAAAGTATATTCTTTTAACTTTTATTGCTGTATATGTGCAGGATGTGTGTATGTGAGTGTGAATATGCATGTGGAGTCTGTTCCCTCCTTTCATGTTTAGGAGGGTTCTGGGCTTAGAACTCAGGTTGCCAGGCTTGTATGTCTATGTCAAAAACTTTCGCCTGCTAAGCCATCTCTGTGGCCCTACAGAAACTCTTATTATGAGATATATCTGTGTTATTTTACTTACATATCTGTGTGTGTATATATATATATACACACACATATATATATATATTTCTTCATTATTTTTCAAGTACATTTCTTAAAATAGCTGGAATCAGAGATGAGGATTAGTTGGACTTTTAACTAACAACTGAGTTAGCGTGGCTGTTTGGTTACCCTCTATTATACTGTCACTTTACATGACGACGGATACGGCTCGTTAGTGGTCTTACACATTTGTCTTCCCAGTAGTACTCAAGATTCATGCAATTTAGAATATGTCTGTCATATTTGCTGTGTCCCTGCCAGTGCACAAACAGAAGCTGATTGATGTTCCTTATTTGCTTGGAAACTGCTTGCAGAATTGTACCAAAGTTCAAAGAAAATTACTCTTTTTCACTTAGAGGAAAACAACCTCAACTGTCAGGGTCTCAGGACGGCAATGAAGAGTAAAAGATGCCGGAGCCATGGAAGCCGCTGTTCCCATTGCTGTTCAGCTTGTCTTCCTGGCTAATAACTCTGGAAGCTGTGTTACGGTCACAAAGTTGTTTTGAGCATAAAGTCAGAGCAAGCAGGGTAATGCTCTTAGGTGGTTGATTATTGTCTTCCATTATAGCTTGTGCCCCTCCTTATGAGGACTGGATAGGTAAGGGGCCCCACAGTGAACTCTGCCCATGTTAGAGAGGTGTTGGTGACTTCCTGATTATCTACTGTTTTGTTATAAATATGTAAAGCACACCTCCTCTGTGAACCAAGTTCATCCTCATACAAGCTGCAGCTTTTTGACTGACCCTATGTTTAGCTGTACTAGTTAGTCGTCCTCTGTCAAGTTTAGAGACCAGCATTTTAATTGAAATTTAAGAGAGATCTTTAGAATAACTTGGTCACTTTTGTGTGCAATTTACACTATGTACTTTTTTAGGCTCAAACACACACACACACACAAGTGTACATATATAAAGACAGAGCATCAGTGTTCTTCATGTAATATCAATGCATGCATGAATATTACTTGACTGTATCATGTAGTTATATTATTTGCAGGGCTGGGGTGAAACCCAGAGTCTTCAACATGTTAGGAAAATTATCTACCACTGAGTGACATTATAGTCCTTCAGACAATATTTCTACAGTGCATTGTTTTTCTAGACAACTTTTTAAGAATTTGCCCTTTTCTTTGTTTTGGCTGTATCTAAGTTTCCAAATGGAGACAGAACATTCAGGAGTTTTAGCTTGATGCTGCAGTTCAGCATCATAAAACTATTGGCATGAGTTTTTGTTATTCTAGTTCAAGCTAATGACACCCATGGGAGGGAGTAGCTTTCCCATCTCAAACTCAGAAGGGTGCATGTGCGCGCACACATGTGTGCATTCGTGTGTGTGTGGTATTTTTTTATATATGCATTTATATGTATGTGTTTGTATATGTGCATGTATGTATATGTGTATTCATACATATGTGCATGTGTGTATGTGTGTGTGTTCAAGAAGTGCCTTGTATAGGAACCAAGGTGCCTCTGTGTGGCAAATACAGTCTTTAGCCTCTTGCTCTGATCCTTCATTCTGTAAACAGGGTGTTTCAAAGTACCCTATTGGTGGGAACTTATTTTGTTTCATTCTATTTGGCTGAAGTTGCACATTCCTAGCATTTCTAAGAAAATAAGTCATTTCTTCTGAAATTCTCCAGACAATGTTTTATTTTATAAAGAAAAGGGGTTGGAGTTGGAAAAGTTAACACCACAAAGGCCATTTATTATTGGAATTGTGTCTTGTTTATTAACTTACTTTTTCTGGGCCTCTGCTGAGTTTGCTTATCTTTAAACTGGCTTTTAAAAAATAATTTCTTTTATTTTTGGATTAAAATAATATCATTTTCTCCCATTTCTTTTCCTCCCTCCAAATCTTCCTCTCTGTTCCTCCATGCTCTCTTTCAAATCCTTGGCCTTTTTTCATTAATTGTTGTTATATGCATATATATGTATGCATATGCAAAATATTTATATATAGCATATATAATAAGTTAGACATGTAATAAATACAACTTGCTCAGTCTTTCTAATGTTACTGGTTTGTATTTTTTCGGAGGTGACTATTTGGTATTGAATAATCAATTGGTGTGCTCTTCTCCCTGGTAGGGCAAACCACTGCTTCCTCCCTTGTTGTTTCTTAGCTGTCTGCAGTTCTTTATGTAGGGTGGATGCCCCTGAGTCTCCCCACTTCCAATGTGACATGTCTATTCTGTTGTTCTTATTCAACTAATGTTTTGGCAGTGATGTTGATGAGACTTTCATGTGTTGTAGCCTCCGACATTACTAGGAGACAGTCTCACAGGAGACTTCATTTCTTTGCCTCTTACAGTCCTTCAGTCTCTCTTCTATAGTGTTCTCTGAACCTTGGGTGCAAGAGGTTTTTTTTTGTAGCTATAGCCATTGGGACTAGCTAGACTCCACAGCTCTGCTTAGAATTGGTTCTGTTTTTCTGTAAAGATCTTGGTTTGTTGTGTAGAAACTTTTTGAAAAAGGGTGAGGTCTATACTTATATGTAAATAGAAGGACAAATATTTAGATGTAGTTAGAGATGATGCTGTTTTAATAAACGGGTGGTTGTAGGTTCTTCTCCAAGCTCCATGACTTCACTAGCTCTAGGTAGCTGGCTAGGTTTATAGTACCAGGCATGATTTCCCTCTTGTTGATCAGGTCTTAAATCTAACTAGAAAGCTGTTAGTTACCACCAAGGTATGTGTGTCTCAGCTGTACCCTTTGGGTTATTGTTCCATTCTATTCTGGTCATTGTTGTGGTTCATAGGCATCATAGACAAATATTACTGCTGGTTACTTCCCTTGCATGGGAATTTGCATGGTACCTTCTGGTACCATTAAACCTTCTAAGGAGGAGGCCTTCAAGTCAGTTACAGATTAGTGGTCTCCAGGCCCTTTTTCTGAAGCCCATGGTATTTTTACTAATAGAGACTTTCCGTCTACCTCTGAGGATGAGACCAAGGGCAATAGCAATAATCTGTAATGTTTGGGAGTCTTCAACAATCCTGACCAGAAATTCTCATGACTACTTTTTTTTTTTAAATAGATGGTCTTTGGTTCTAAAAGGCAGTATTATCAACTCAGATGAGATAATTTCATTTAAAGTATATATGTCTATTTATACACAGACTTCTGTGTATTATAGGTTTTCTTTTTAAGTGGATAGTTAATAGTATGATTCCTTATGACTATTTCAGACATCCTAACTGCTTCTTTGTCCTTCTTCTGTATTTATCTTCACTCCCTCCTTAATTAGAGACCCCCATTTTCCATTTCCCTAGTGAAATCCTTTGTACCCTGTTATTCCCCCTGCTGACCATCCAGGCGATGGTCCCAATTTACTTTCCTGGTCTCTGCAACCACTCCAGTGTATGTACTTACATCTGAAGTTTTGGAGTCAGGAACCTTCAATTAAAAAGAAAATGTAGTATTTGTCTTTCTGGGTCTGGGTTACCTCACTCAATTTGATCTATTCTAGTCATATTCACACAAGTGGACTTTCTTTTTAATAAAATATTTGTAAAGTAAAATATTTTGAATGTATCTTGAGTAGGTTTGGGACTGGTGTAATTTGATAATTGTTGATCTCTTGCTCTCTATACAAAATTAAAGGGATTTGACTTTTCTAACCTTTCAAAATGTGTGAGCATAACAGTCTTCCAGGAACTCATGGTCAGATAGTCTCTTTTGTGTTCTATTCATGTGACCACAGTAGAGAAGAACTTATTTTTAGAAAAAAACTAAGAAATTAAATCCTAGTTGTCAAGATCACATTGATGAAGTTCTGGAGTTTTATTCTTCATCATGTGAGAACTTTAGTTGGTTGTGTTCTTTTGTAAAATATTTTTTAGATTGTAATATCATTACATTGTTTCCTTTTTTCTTTTCTTTCTTCCCTCCAGACCTTCACATGTGTACCAAGCCTTTGTTTTCTTTCATTATTAGACCACACACACACACTTCCATAAACACATAAATACAACCTGCTTCATCTGTATAATGTTACTTGTATGTATTTTTTCAGGGCCGACCATTTGGTATTGGATAACCAGTTGGTGTCCTCTTCCCTGGGGATGTAGGTAGAGTTTTTTTGTCTTAACCATCAACTTCCAAATAATCACACAAAAATGTATTATTAATTATAAATGCTTGGCTGATAGCTTAGGCTTATTACTAACTAGCTCTTACGTTTTGAATTAAACGTTTCTATGTCTTTACTGCCTGCCATGTGGCTTATGGCTTATTACGCCATTTTGTATACATCTTGCTTCCTCTGAATCTGGCTGGTGACTCCAGAGACTTCCCCTTCTTCTTCCCAGCATTCTCCTACTCTGACTTGCCTGCCTAATCTCTTCCTGCCCAGCTATAGGACCGCCAGTTCTTTATTAACTAATGAGAGTAATACATATTTACAGTGTATAAAGGTTGTTCCGCAACATGAAGAGGACAATTTCTCCTGTTCTAGGAATTCCTTAGTTACCTATACTTCTTTGTCTAGAGTGTAGGCCTCCTGGACTTCCCCCCTCTGTCCATGTCAGGCTGCCTGTGGGTGTCATCCTTGTTCAGCTCACATTTAGGTGGTCATGTTGGTGAGACTTTATGGGTGGAGCTTCTGACATTCCTAGGAGACACAATCTTACAGAAAGCTTCCTGTTTCTTTTGCTTTTATAATCTTTCTACTCTTCCTACGTAATGATTCCTTTGCCAGAATTGTGTTTTTGATGTATCAATTGGACTCCACAACTCTGAAACTGTGATTGGTTGTGCTTTTTTTTTTTCAACTGTTGCAAAAAGAAGTTTTCTTCATGAGAAGTGAGGACTACACTTACTGTGGGAATAAGGACAAATATTTAGGATGTGGTTAGAAATTTTGCTGGTTTAGTAAGGTAGAGGTTATATGTTCTCCTCCAAGATCCATGACTTCACTAACCCTGATGATTAGGCACATTTCTAGTACCTGGCATGATTTCCTACATGTTACACATATCTTCAGTCTAATCAGCGAGCACTTGGTGACCACGAAGGGACTCATGCCCGTCACTAATGTACTCTTAGGGTAGCTGTGCCTTGCTAGTTGTTGTTGTGCTATTTGATGTATTTTTTTTTACCTTAACATTGTGTTTAAGGATTTCAATGGCTGGAAGACACAGTGTTGAATAGTCAGTGATTGACCACATTAATCTTGCTGATGAAAATTTATTTTATATTTTTAATTTAAGATTGTAGTTAGTCTTACATGCAAAAGGCACTGGAACTGCGTTACAGTTCTAAAGATACATATCTAGCATACTTTTGAGTCTCAACCACCCTCGTGTTTTGTACTCTCTGTTTTCATGAACTCTGAAAGAAACAGCTTAATTAACATTATTTTAGAATCTTAATGAGCAGAAGTTGGAGCCAGTGGAAGGGCCAGAGAATTATTACCAAGTGGAAAACTACCTTTGCAAATGTAATATCATAGAACCTCCTCGAATGGAAATGTTTTGAATTACAATTTGCCAACCACTGCCGGAGTCTGGGAGTCTGCATGAGAGACAGGAAGGATTGTTTTCATTTGATTTCTGTGTAGCATAGAGCTTTTCAAATCTGAATAGATTCAAGTCCAAATATGTCTGCTCTTTTGTTTCTAGGAATACTTCAAGATGTGGCTTCAGGCACCTCCTGTGCAGTACAGTTCAGTTGACTCTATTTTCTTATGTTCTCAGTGATGATGTCCGTGGAAGTGGTAGCTTTGGAGAACTGAAATAAGAGGGGATATGTCAGACTAGTGTGAACAAAAGGATTGCTTAGATACTGATGACAGTACACACAGTGTCCAGGAGCTGCAGCCCAGCGAAGGCATAAAGCAGCTTGAACACAGAGTTTTCATATGAAGTATTAAACAGAAATAGTAGTGATTTCAAAGAAATGGAAACTGGATGTGAAGTAAAACTTTGAGCTTTGGGACTTTCAGATTATCACCGTTGTTATCTTAGTTTTAAGAAATGGCTACGTCTTAAAATCACCAGAGTGAGAACAGTTTGACATGTAACTTTCCTAGTACTCGCTTACCGTATTAATCAGAGAAGACTGAACTCAACTCTTGTGTTTGGGTGTTTGTATTGTTTGTATAGGTGCACTGCCTCTCTCCGTCTCCCTCCCTCCCTCTCTCTCTCCGTGTGTGTATGTGTGTGTGTGTAAGCCACAGATCAACACTTCCTCCATTGTTCTTCATCTTACTTAAGTAGACAGGGTCTTTCAAAGGACCAGGAATTTGCTGATTCAGGAGAACTACCTGGTCCTTGAACTTCAGGGACCCTCCCACCTGCTCTCTCTGGGCTGGGCACATGATGTACTTCCTGTTTTTGATATGAGTGGTGGGCCTCTGACCTCAGGTTCTCAGGCTTGTGTAGTAAGCACTACTGACTCAGTCATCTTCCTAGCGCCTGTACTTATTTTTTTGTATTTTTGTTTTTATTTATTTTCTTAAAAGGAAAACAATCTTTTTTCATTGTATATACCAATCCAAGTTCCCACTCCCTCCTCTCCTCCCATTCTCTCCCTCCACCCCCATCCATTCTTCAGAGAGGGTGAGGCACATTGGTTTGGGGAAGGTCCAAGGCCCACCCGACAATATCTAGGCTGAGCAAGGTATCCATCCAAAGAGAATAGGTTCCCCAAAAGCCAGTACAAGCAGTAGGGATAAATACAGGTGCCACTGCCAGTGGCTCCTCAGTCTGCCCCAGCCATGCAACTGTCACTCACGTTCAGAGGGACTAGTTTGGTCCTATGCCATCCCAGTCCAGCTGGTGTTGAGAGTTCCCATTAGCTCAGGTAGACTGTTTCAGTGGGTGAACCCATCATGGTCTTGACCTTTTTGCTCATATTCTCATTCCTCCCACTTTTCAACTGGACTTTGGAAGCTCAGTCCATTGCTCCAATGTTGGTCTCTGCCTCTGTTTCCATCAGTTGCTGGATGAAGGTTCTACGGTGATTTTTAAGATATTAATCAGTCTGACTACAGGGCAAGGCCAGTTCGGGCACCCTCTCCTCTATTGTTTAGGGTCTTAGCTGGGGTCATCCTTGTGGATTCCTGAGAATTTCTCTAGTGCCAGGTTTCTTGCTAGCCCCATAATTGCTCCCTCAATCAAAATATCTCTTTCCTTGATCTCATCTCTGTTCTTCCTCCATCTCAACTATCCTGTTCCCACAAGTTTTCCTCATCCCTCCCCTTCTTCCCTCCTCTTCCTCTTCCACCATTCCTTCTATCCCAACCCCTAAGTCCTCAGTTTTGTCAGATGATCTTGTCTATTTCAACTTTTCAGGTGTATCTATATATGTTTTTCTTTGGGTTCACCTTGTTACTTAGCTTCTCTAGGATCATGAACTATAGGTCCAATATCCTTTGTTTATAGCTATCCACTAATGAGTGAGTACATACTATATTCATCTTTTTAAATCTGATTACCTCACTCAGGATGGTGTTTTCTAGTTCCATCTATTTGCATGCAAAATTCAAGATGTCATTGTTTTTTACAACTGAGTAGTACTTTAATGTGTAAATGTGCTACATTTTTTTTTTAAATCAATTCTTTGGTTGAGGGGCATCTAGGTTGTTTCCAGGTTCTGGCTATTATAAATAATGCTGCTATGAACATCGTTGAACAAATGTCTTTGTAAGATAATTGAGCATCTTTTTGATATATACCCAAGAGTGGTATTGCTGGATCTTGAGATAAATTGATTCCCAATTTTCTGAGAAACAGCCATACTGATTTCCAAAGTGGTTGTACAAGTTTTCACCTGTACTTAATTTTTTAAATGGTAATCCAGTATTACTTTTAGAGAATAATGTATGTGATTGTACTATTATTGTTGAAGATAATGAGATACCCCAATGTTCATTTTCTGGTTTCACATTATTCTGTTATTGGTATGCAAACACATGCAAAAAATGAAATCAGTAATTGTGTTATGTTTATCTAGTTGCCTGATATTTGTTCCTTCTAGAAAGAATGCTTAAACAAGGCTATGTGTTCATCAGAAATTCCCAGACTAAAAGCTTGTTTGCAACATCCCTTCAAGGCTGAGAAGTGCCAGTAGAAGGGGGTTCCTACTGCATGCTGTTATATGCATCTATATGGTCACAAACTCTGAATCCCTAAGTGTGTCTTAGTAACTGACCCACATTTCAGTTTGGGGAGTGTCCAAGCACCGAGAAGTGACATTTGCATAGATATTCCAATTCCACAACATGGAGAGTCACGTCAATAATGGTAATGCAGGACAAGGACAAGAGTCACCTCATCTCTCATCCATTGAGAACCAATCTGGATTAGAGAAGCAAGACTTTAGAAAATTTACATTTAACTCTATTTATACATTTACATATTTATGTTCTGTGAGTTTATGTAAATCTGTTTGGTTTTGTAATTAACTAATGTTCTCTGTTTTATTTAACAGAAATCTTCTTGATAGAGACACATTTTCTAAGTCTGATCCAAGTAAGTGAAATATTATTTATTTTACTTAATCTTACAAAAAGTATGTGTAATTTACTATTTCTATTGTATGTTTGTTTTTGAAATGAGAAAAGCCATTGGCATTTGTTTACAAAAAATCCTTCTGCCTCATTTGACAAGTGATAACATTTTTCTTAAGCTACAATTATTTATGTAAAGCCTTTAGTCTTCATTGTTTTATACTTTATAGAATAGTTGAATACTTACATGTTTATGAACAGTGATGATGGGTTGCAGATATAAATGCAGAGTGTGTTTGCCTCAGGTTGTCACTTCTGAAATTTCTCTGGACCATTTACGTATCTTAAAACAAAGATTTCCACACCTGTTTAAGCCTTGATAATAGAATTTATTAAAGTAAATTTTAAAATTTACCTACATTTATAGCGTTATCTTAAGGCATTATCAAACAAAGGCAATATTCTCTGTATGCTAAAATACATTCATAGTAAAATTTGAAGACTGACATAGTTTGTTTTCTGATTCTTTGAAATAACTTTAAGCAATGAATGATATTTTTTTGGTGATTTCCATGCAAGATAGGGAATTAAGCATGTGGTTTTGATATAGCTTTGGAGAGTTAAAATAGAAATCATGTACATTTGTGCCAGACATTTACATAAGTGTGTGTTTTTTCATCTTTTGTAGTTTGTGTCTTATATATACAAGCAGTTGGAAATAAAGAATGGAGAGAGGTAAGAGAACCAATGCTTTCAAAGTTGCTGTGCAGAAGGCACAGCATCTTTATCTTAGAGAAGCTTACCTGTGTTCAGTGACTTGAAGTCTTTTTCAACCTAAAGACCTTAATTTCTTATTGTTTGATTTTACTGGATTTGCACTCCTTAGATTCCCATGAAGTATTCCAGAATTTTCCAGTTGATTTGACATTATGTTTGTGAATTAATCTTACTTTTAGAAATTAGTGGTTGAGTTTTCATAAAATGCCACACAAAAGGATCTTAAGTAGGGTGCTTACTGTCAAATATCACCTTCCTTTTTTCCTTTTTTTTTTTTGCCAGTAAGTAACTTATTGTTTGGTAAATAAAATAGAAACTCAATTTCTTTCCACAAATACGCATTGTTCAATGAGCAAAAGCACAGAGGAGGAGACATTTCAATGATCTCATTTTCTAGGTCATCTCTGCATTTAAAGAGAAGATGAGCAGAGTTGGGGCCTTTCACTTTCCTCCTGGTCTGTGCTTTTCTTCTACTTTTTTTAATTTTTTGAAAGGCAGCAGATCATTTTAAAGGGGTCATATTATAGGACTAGACTTCCCTAGGGCAATTTGAAATTTTCCTACTTGTTGCCACAGACTGATTTTCATTAGTTACCTTATCAAATTTCTCAATAGTCAGGTAGCCAGGTAAGACTAGATCAATGTAGTTTATACTCAAGTGGGGAATAAATAACTCAGATGGTATAACTATTGCTAAAGATGGATTATCAGTGTGATGCTGAACAGTGGGTTCTTGCATACATATTTTAGTAAGCTTTATTGTTACAATAACTACCCAACACAACTTACTTATAAAGAAAAAACAGTTTTTTTGGGGTTGTGGTTTTAGAAGTTTAGTCCACGCTTGGTTAGCTCACTTGCTTTGGTTGCAGCAACACCTAGTAGGAAGACAAATTTCCCCATACATCGACAGGAAGCTAAGAGGAGTAGGGAGGGGCTGGGGCTGTTGAAGGTCAAACCCCTAGAGACTTCAGGATCTCTCTTCAGGCTGCATATTATCCCAAAAGTAACACTTTAGAAATGAGCTCTTCAATGTTTGGGCTTTTGGGTAATATTATAGTATTCAGTCCCTGATTCCCCATTCCCCCAAATTTCATGGCTGTCCTGAAATGCACAACACATTTACTTCACACATAAGAGTCACAATACCTTAATTATTTCAGTGCTTCTTGGAAGTCTGAGACACAGGCAAAATGAAATGTAAGCCCTGTAAAGTTAAGACACATACCGGGCATGGACATGGGGAGAAGTCAGGCCACAGAAAGGAATGAGAGCTAAGGACACTCAGCAGGGAAGAATCCATAATATCCCACTGTGGCACCTGTGGCAACCTGGCACCTGATGTGTACTCAAGGCTTGTGCAACCCTACACTCTATGGTCTTCTTGGTTGCAGTTGTTCTGACTGGCCCCTTGAACTACCTTTGCTTGCTGCCTTCAGTATTCCCAAGCAGCACTGCATTTGCGCCTTCTAGAATCGCCACAGAGACTTCAGCTCCATGCATTCATCTGTCAGGGGCTGCTTGCTGGGATTCTGAACCAGTGGGCCCAGTATTCCTTTGACATTTGCATGGGAACATTTATGGCCCTCTTTCAGGTCTTATATTCTGTCTACCTGTAAAAGCAGAATCATATAGAGAACACTAAAGTTTCCTTACAGCTTAAGCTACCCGTCCTGCTCAAACTGTGCAATGGACTCTTCAAGGGCGGCTAAACTTGAGGGAACGATTCTTTAGTAGGTCCTGTGAGTGAAGCAGCCAAGAGCTCTCTCTTCTGATGTAAATGTTCAAACCAAATCTTCAACCAACCCTCTGGAGCTGTGGTTGGTGGGAGCAGAGACTCACTTTCCGTGTGTGCAGGGAATTCAGTTCCTTCTTGCTTTTGCTGGTCTTACTTACCTAACTGTGCCTGTGCCTCTTTTTCTTGCCATGCTGCAGAATTTCTCAGTCTTGCTGCTTTCTTTACTTTGATCCAGATTCCTTCCTTATATTTGACTAAAAGCATCCAATGAACCCACGCTAAGGACCGCATGCTTTGTTGTCTGGAAATTGTCTTTGTGAGACAAACGAATCTATTATCTTCAAGTTCAAAGCACCACGGTGTCTTATAACATGGGCAAAAAGCCTCAAATTGGTTAGTTGGCATGGTATAAGAGGGAAGGTCTTTGGTCCATTTCCCAGTGGCATTCTGCTTTCTATCTGAAACTTCACCAGCAGAATGTTACTGTCTGTGCTCCTAGCTGCACTCAACTCTGAGCCAACCATTACAACTCTGCTTATAGAATTTCAGGCTTTTTAAAACTCATTCCACCAGACCCTTCTGCAGGCTTGCCTAGATTATTAGCATACAACAGCAGCCAAGACCACTCCACTCCTGGGTGTCACCATTCCACATCAGCCAACATCCTGTTCTTGTGACAAATGCATGTTTGAGATAACCATTGTAGCAATACAAAAGTTCAATTTGATACTTAGAGAGAACTGAGTCCATGCCGGGTTAACATTACTTCCTTCGCTGAAGCAGTATCCACTGGCAGAAATGAGTAGTAATTCGGAGCTATGCGCCTCACTTCCAGGAAGGATAGAAGGTTAGGAGAGGATTACAGTTCAACAGCATACTTCTAGTGACCTTGTGGTGGCTTGAATGAGATGGCCGTCATAGGCCCATATGGATCTTTCATATTTACCTCAAAATTACTCATATCTAAATGTCAAGTCATTACCATTTTTCCATGCCTGCTGCATAGTTTATATAAATATGGCTAATAACATTTTTTTCAATTGTTCTAATTTGTTTCCTGGAACCTCATCATTTAATTGGTCATCCATGAGTGTGAATTGTCTTTCACAAACAAAGTAAAGCAGTGCAAAGACTTACTGCTTCACTACATTTTAAATTCACATTGTGTGTGTGTGCACAGGCATATATGCGCCTGCGCATGAGGAGACCACAAGAGGACATCATATATATATATATATATATATATATATATATATATATATATATATATATATATATATATTTTGTCCTGACTGAGCCAGAAGCTGGATATTTTGCCTGGGTCAGTGAACTCTGGGACCTACCACTTTGCTCCCCAGTTCTGGGGTTACAGGCATGTGGGCACACTTGGTTTTTTCCTGCATTTTCTGGGATTTGCACTGGATCCCCATGCTTGCACAACAAGTTCTTTTCCCTAGTAAGCCACCTCTCCAACCTCACAGATTGTCTTTTGTTTTCCTTGTTGCAATGTCCTCTCAAGTCTGGCCCTACTGTCTCTCATTCTTTTATTCGGTTATGCATTTGATCCTTCTCAAAAGTCATGTGATCTGTCATTTGCTCAGTTCCCCTTTCCATGTCCTGCTCAATATAGCATAGAACTCTTAAAAGAACATAGGTGCCAGGCTCCGTGGGGCTGAAGAGTTCTGTACTTTAGTAGTAGCCAGAAAAGAAAAAAAAAAAAAAACATGCTAAGTGCAGAACCAGACACTTAGCCAATGCAAATGCATAATGATGTCACAGTCAGAAAATTCATTAAATAAGAGGAATTTGAGGAATAATGATCTAAAATGCTCCGAATTGTACCAGAGTGTTCTTTGTTCTTGTTGGATATTAAATTCAAAGTTTCCCTTGGTTAAAAACAGTCACATGCTCTTTTTTTATTGCTTAATCAGTGAAGTCAAATATTTTTATGTAATTTGCAAGCTCTTTTACCATAACAATGGATCATGATTTTTTAAAGTCATTCCCACTTATTTGCTAATTTGATTTTTTACAACAAACTGAAGAGCTATGGGCTATTATAATCATTGTAATAGGAAACAGAAGGCCAAATGGATAAGAAACTTGACCAGTGATACTCGATTATTAATCTAGAGCGCACTTTGAACCTTGGCTGCCGGGAACTGTGGCTATTAAACTACTCTTGTGTACACAATTCGTATCCACTTCTAGCTATTGCATTCCGATTTTATAAAGGTAAAAAATTTCATGTCATTGGGTGGAGGTTGTGATTTTTTAAAAACTTTATTCTAAATAAAAAAACCCCACAAATCCAAAACCATATATGAAACCAAGGCTTACTATTTATGAATAGTAAATTATTATTAAAATAAAATGCTGAGATATAATAGTACATTCTGTTATTCTGCTGTTTATCCTTGGGAGAATAGGAAACAGTGGTTACAGGAAATCACATTCAATGGCAATGTGCAAACCAAAAAGAAATTGAGAAGATATTGAGAAACAGGACCCAGATTCGAAACCATGAATGAAGACTAGAAGGCACTCTTGCCTTAGCTTGCTTGTTTTTCTACAAAAGAACACCAAAGCTTATATAAATTATGAGGAAAATATTTGTCTCTCTCTATTTTGGAAGCCGTGAAGTTAAAGTGCTTACATTGAGGGACCTATGTTGCTATGGGACAATGGTCTGTACCCTGTCACTTGTATTTTAAATAAATGCTGATTGGCCAGTAGCCAGGCAGGAAGTAGAGGTGAGACAACAAGAATTCTGGGAAGAGGGAAGTTTCAGTCTGCAGTTGTCACCCAGACAGAGAGGAAGTCAGACACAGAGCACGTAAGATGTGACTGCCTCGCCGAAAAAGGTACCAAGCCATGTGGCTAACACAGACAAGATTTATGGGCTAATAAAAGTTATAAGAGTTAATGAGAAGCCTGAGATACTAGGTCAGTCAGTTTAGAATTAATGTAGACCTCCGTGTGATTTCTTTGGGACTTAACGAACCGGGCATGACAGAAACCTCAGTCAACAGAATGGTGTGCCAATGTGGGGCTGATTAAATCCACTTAAAAGCCTGAGAAAGCTTGGGAAGTTATTCTAGATAGAAAAGAATAGAGTTAAGCACGGCTTCTTGATAGCAGCACTTCCTCAGGTGGCCTCTGCTTGCTAGAGGCAAGTGCTCTCATTTAAGAGAGGCTCCCTGATTCCTCTTTAGCTGCAAAACCTTGCAGCTCTTTTAAGAGGTCCTGCTACGAAACACTTAAATGGTGTTGATGAAAAGCTGACCTCATGCTTTTTGGTGGTGGCAGGGACCTTGAAACATCATAGAGTTGTGGCAATAAACATGGCTCTGGCCAGTACCTCTGCCATGAGGCTAGACTCTCAGAAAAAAAGCTAAGGAATGGGCTGAATCCAGCCGTCAAAGACACAGCTTTAATCCTAGCCATATCCCTTAGCAAATTAAAGACTCTCAAAAAAACAGAGATATACAGTAAAGATAGATTCAAAGACGAAGAATACCTCTAAATGGTTTACTGTATGTTTAAAAATATATGTAGGCTTGGGTAAAAAAAAGATAAAGTCCTTAAAATAAAAACGAAAAAAGAGAGTAGTTGGGTGTGGTGGCACACACCTTTAATCCCAACACTTAGGAGGCAGAGGCAGATAGAGCTCTTGATGACCTTTGACATTCTGGAACCTGTTAACATCTCTTTAGCAAATCTTCCTTCTCTCTCCCAATGTCCCATCCCTCTGGAGCCCCCAATTACCTGAATATCTGCTTTCCAATGCTGTCACCACGTTCTCATACTTTAGCTAATTCTTTCTCCTCTTTTCTCTTTATCCCTCTGTGTGTTTTAAATAGCCTGCCTTTCAATCCATTAGCTTTCTCTCTGGTTAATCTGTGTTAGCAGTATCTTCTATCAGTTTACTTTCACTCCTTCTATCTTTCAATTCAGTAATTTGGTGGCTATATTTCTTTTAATTTCCTCCATTTCTTAAGTTTCTTTATTGGTGCATTGAGTCATTTCTTTGTTTTCTCTTGAACCATGTTGAGTTTCCTTAAAATGGTTGATTAAACTCTTCAAGATTTTGCCCATACAAGTATTGTTCCATTGTTTCTTTCACCTTGTTTTAACTGTTAGATAACATGATTCCCAGAAAGTTCCTTAATATTGTAGTCGGGTGCATTTTCTGCACATTCAAGATTTAGGGACTTTTTCTAGTCATTGTAATCTGGTGTTATCTATGCCTATTTTTCTAGGAATGCAAACACTCTACTCTCTGCTCATCTTTTCTGAGACTTTTAAGTTGTTTCTCAAGACCATCTTTGCTGACAGTCTGTGTGATGGTTGTTTTAGCACTAGAGAGTGGCCAAAGTTCAGATTTGTCCCAGACCTGTGATTGATTGTTGTTCACTAAGTATTGGGTTGCTAGTCTAGAATCTAAAATGAGTAAGTAGTCTTACCCTATGAGCTTCTCCTTGGGTCCAGAGTAGGCCCTCAATCCTTATAAAATTTCAAGCCTGTTTTAATAACTTTAAATGTCCAGATGGTGGTGAGATCAGCTGTAGAGTTCTATGCCACACATACAGCCACAAAAATCACCGAACTCTGCCACAGCCTACAGTCCAGCCCACTAAGTACTACACAGCATCAGATTTGACCAAGATCCATCCTGTTACTGAATGTGATGTAGATTCATGACCCAAGATCATTGGAGCCACAAAGTGTGAGTATAAGAGAAGTCTGCCATCTCCTATTGATGGTGGTCCTCTTCCAAAAGTCCCAACTGTGGACACTGGCTTGTGACTGGGTCTCTTCAGTGTTAGCTTTCTTCAGCCCATCTTGGATTCCTACCTACTTACCCTGCCCTCCGGTGAGTAAGTCAAGTTTGAGTTCATGCAAAGAAACCTGGCTCTTGTCCACCAGAGGAGACACCAAATTTAAACATACCCTAATTCCATTGCTACAAGGATCTATAGTCTCCGCAGTGTACCATAGCCCAAGCTGTAACTGGAAGCAATATAGGACTAGCACTTTTAAGTATCAGCCTGCTGTGGCAAATCTAGAACTCTGCTCTTAACACTCTTGAGGATAACTGTCATGACCTGAGGTTGGAGAAGGGTGATGAAGACAGTCCTTTGTCCTCAAGACTGAAATAAAACTGGGTCACATCTGAATGACACAGCATCAGATTAGACAGGGGAGTGTTCCACAAACCTACTCTAGAGTTGGCAATGATGTGAACTGAAACTTGAGTCTGACCTACCAGCACACAAGCTTCTCATGGAAGATGCCACAGATGGCAGGTCTGGAGGCTCCATCTGCCAGCTCTGTCCTGGATATAGAGCCAGGCATTGGTTCTCACTGTGGTTATCCCAACACTGAATTATTGCTACTCTCCTTGTATAGCACTAATAGTAAAAACCCAGAGACAGATATTGGGGTTCAAGCTGAAGTTCAAAAAAGCAAAGCAACCAAGGCACTAGAGAGTTTTCACTTCTACTAATGCTCAGACTGAAGGGGTGACTGCACTGTTCTCCACCAAACCTCAGACTGAGAATAAGCCTTTGAAATCCTGCCTCATATCATTTTATATTCCTCTTTAGTGCTGGGATTAAAGGCATGCACATCTATGACTAACTAGTGTGACTTCTGGGACTAAAGGTATATGCCACCACTGCCTGACCCGTATGGCTGACTAGCGTGGCTATCTTTACATTCTGATCTTCAGGCAAGCTTTATTTATTAAAATACAAATAAGATATCCCTATATTCTTGCTGCGTAGGATTGGAGGTGAGGATGGGGTCAAGGAAACCAGTTATTAGATAATGAGGCTCCCTTACTCAATCCATGATCACTGGAAGAAGGAAAGAGGTGGTGAGCATATACATTGCTGTTGGCATCTAAGTCACTCTCCCTTCTCCAAGTCAGAGGCATCTTGCTTTTCACTATTTGAAATTATGGAAGGAGAGACACTGGCCAACTCTTTCCTTCTTACCTCTTCCATGTTTTCTGAATCTTTCCTCTTCCTTCCACTGTAAGCCATTTACTGTAGTTCCTCATCTGGTGTCATTAGCTCTTGGGAAGGTAGTGTGGTATGTGAACAGCTATTTCAACTTGTGCATTTGTAGGGGATGAATACTGCAGGGTCTTAGCCATCATTTTGCTGTGCCTCTCCATATTACATGTTTTTCAAATTCATCATCAATTTAATTTAGATAATAACCTCTTTACAATAATACATTTTAAATTATGAGCTCATTTCTGTACATTTTATATTCCCATACACTGCATTTTTATTGAAAATGTTAGGTTATTTTGTTGGTTGGAGATTCCAATCATGTAACCTCAGGGTTCACAATTCATTGAAAAACATGTACAACATATAAATTAAGATTTAACCGATAAATAATAAATATAGCTTCTATTCTCCAGTACAAACCTCCATGTGAATTAAGTCGATTGTTTTCCTCTAGGTGCTAAATTATCACACTAATCATAGTATTGATAGCTAGAAATGACTGCTGAGAAGCAACTTTAGGAAACATTATTATTATTTAGAATATGATTACCTGAAATACAGTGTCCTAGGCAAACTTTTCAAATAATGGAACCTGGAAATTGATGGAGTTTAATCTTCTCTGTATTTTATGTATGAAAGTTAAAGTGATATGATGAAGGTTGAAAATTTTTTGATGGCTAATGCTTTAATTCCTAAAAATAAAAGGTCCTTAAAAACCCAAAGACTGTCCCGTAGGTAAAATATTAATTTTAGCAATGTTATTCCATGGAAGTCACATGGCTTCTCCTTTTGCATCTCTGTAGCTATACCACACTTATCAATGATAGTGTAAGTTCTGAATACAGGCTCAGATCTTCCATTTGTCATTTCAGAAGTAAATTAACTTCAGAGTATTGATTTGTAGAAAATGCATTTGGTAATGATCAACAGGACCCCACTTTATCTCTTTCCTTCAGAGGAAGAGGACCATGCGTTTTCTGATGAGGCCAGTTTGACTTTCT
This sequence comes from Chionomys nivalis, assembly GCF_950005125.1. NCBI lineage: Eukaryota > Metazoa > Chordata > Mammalia > Rodentia > Cricetidae > Chionomys > Chionomys nivalis. The sequence goes on along the minus strand of NC_080102.1, from coordinate 47,337,485 downwards.
AGAGCAAAAGTGTAAGGGTATAAGCAGAGAGAGAGAGAGAGAGAGAGAGAGAGAGAGAGAGAGAGAGAGAGAGAGAGCGCACAAATGCCCATGTGTGTGTGTGCTTGCATATGTGCTTATGTGTGTGTGTGCATGTGTGCATATGTATGTGTGTTTATGTGAAATCAACATCTTCTGTCCTTTTACACTACCTGAAGGTTTGCAGTTTTACATGGAGTTTTCTGATTAAATGTGTCTGACTAGTCTGTTCTAGCTGTCTGTCTGTCTGCCCTACAGGGTTTGTTATTTCTCTTGTCCTCTGCAGCTCACTAAGAATAAAAGATTCCTATCACAGAATGTGTACTAGTTTTGATGAATTCTCTACATTCTACAGTTATTCATCTGACCCGGGCTGCACCTTGGCAACATTTCTATCAGAACAGAACAGATCTAACTGATGTCTAGAAAAGGAGCTACTGAATATTATTTCCAGTGCTTCTCCCCTGAATCACTTTAATGATTAGTTGATTTAGAAGTCAAGAAAGAGTATGTTCTTTCCACCATTTCTAGAAAAAGTAGGCCTTTATTTGATAAACATAATTATTAAAGGAAAACTTTCAAAACTTATTATTTTGAAACTTGACTTTTTGCTTACAGTTTATAAGAATGATGTTTTATTCCAATAAAAAAATTTTATTTGGTTTAAATAACTGAAAGAATTTGCAGTTGATAAATAAAAGAACAGTTTCCCAATGATTAGATAATAAAAATTTAATACTGTATTATTATGGGAATAGGCTGAACAAGATATACTTTGTATTTTAATTACAACATTCAACTGTTCCCTCTCCTCCCTTTAAACCCTCCCATATCTTTCCAATCTCTTTCAAACTCATTGGCTCTTTTTTATAAGTTATAATTACATGCATAAAGGCACTGTATATGCATATATATTTTCAAATATAATATGTTGAGTCCATATAATGCCACTTGTAAGCATTTTTTAGTGTTCCATAGATTATTATGAACAGGTGTATATATCCTTTAATGATACAAAATAGCTGATTTCAGAATGAAATTGTTTTCCTCTACTCCCTCATCTCTCTATCCACTCAATCTCATCTTCTCTCTCTGAAAGCAAAAAAAAAAAAGAAAGAAAAAGAAAAAACATGTATAACAAAGTCCAAATAAACAAAAAATTATAAAACAAAAAAATACCAGAGCAAAACAGAAAGCACAAAAACTCCCATGAATTCTCTTTTGTGATGGCCAACTACTGACTCCTAGGCATGGGGCCTTTCCTTCATGTATCCTGTGTCATTACACTGAAGAAAACTGATTTTCCCATTTGTCATATATAGAGCAATAAATGTAACTCATTGCATAAGTAGACTCAGTTAGAAACCAAAGGATCATCTCAACAGATGAAATAACGACTTTTGGTAAAAATCTACCATCTCTTGATGATAAAAGCGTTGGAGACGTGAGAGTTAGAAAAGGCGATAAATCCACAACTATCACAATACTAAACAGTGAAAAATTTAAAACATTCACAATAATATCATGAGCAAATCTAAGGTACTTATCCCTATTCAATATAGTGCTGGAAGTCTTAGGTGGAAAAATATGACATGAAAATAGAATTAAAATGATGCAATTAAGGGAAAGTTGTCAAAGTATCCTTATTTGCATAAAATATGGTCCTATACATAAAAGACCATAGGGGCTTTATCATAAGACTAGAGCTAATGAACAGTACACAAAGTAGTAAGATGCACAAAGTTTGGGTCTAAGGATATGTTGCTTTGGAAAAGAGGTTCTTCTTTTGATTCCACATAAGATTAGAACCTGTGAATTTATTCCAGACTAACATGGTTTGATGGACCAAGATTCCCCAAAAGGTCTCTGTGAATCCCTCAAAAGAAAATACTTCATGCAACAAAAATCAGGAAGCAGTTTGGAGAGAACTACACCCAGATTACCTAAATGATTGTTTAAAATGTTTGTTTACATTTAAAAGGTGATATGCTATAGAGATGAGTACCGTGCATTGGTATGGATCTTGGTTCAGTGGTTATCATTTTTTTTTTGTTTTGTTTTTTTGAGGCAGGGTTTCTCTGTAGCTTTGGAGCCTGCCCTGGAACTAGCTCTTGTAGACCAGGCTGGTCTCAAACTCACAAAGATCCACCTGTCTCTGACTCCCTAGTGCTGGGATTAAAGGCGTGTGCCACCACAGTGGTTACAAATTTAAGATCAGCTTTGTTATATGTATATTTCTGCTCTTGATTAAGGTATTGTGTTTATGCATCTCATTAAAAATGTAATTTATAATTAATAAATACAGATAAATAAATATTCATCTATAATAGTCAAGTTTGTTGTCATGTTAGTTAGGTTTTCTAGATACATAGAGATATATATCAAATGGGTAGGTATTCTTCAGCCCTTTTTAAGACATACAGAATGTGGCATTTAAAATGTTTTTAAGAACTGAGGACTTTTCTTGACAATGAGACACATCTGCCCTTGGCAGCACCAATCTACCTCAAGAGGATGATAGGCATCCAAGAGGTTCCTTATGGAGTTGGTTAGTCATTTGGGCCAGAAACTTTTCTTGCCTAGACTGCTCAATGGTATGTTGTATAAACTGGACATGCAGGACCAGCAGAAAAATGATTGCTGAAGTTGCCTAAAGAATGTGGGACAGTCCTTCAGGGTTCCTTCTTCATGAAAGAGTCTGTCAGATATTCTGCAGGACACAGAAGAAAGACTGACAAACTGCTAATATAGGTGAAACTGTCTTTGAAATTTCCTGCTCCAAGGAAAAGTCTGCCAGTTGCTATGGACCTATAGGCTGAAGACAGATGTCCCAATGTTACAGAAGAACTTTGGGTGACTGTCCAGGCAGCAAGATGTCTTTGTTAAATCTAGAGTTTTGGAAGTTACTTACAATGCCCTGTCTGTTCACATAGGTAATATTATATCCTTCTGGAATCTTTGATAAAATTGAAGAATAGATAGTTATAATTATAGCTTTTCTTACTTATGATAGAAGATAAAATAGATATAAATATTATAACTTTAATTTTCCTTGATGACTGTTACTTTAATTTTCCTTGATGACTGTTTTGTACATATAATTTTATTATGTTAAATTAAAACCTTTCTTTTTATTTGGACAGAAAAGGAGAAATTTTGTGAGAAATCTTTCTGTATATATACTGCTTTTATTGGTTGATGAATAAGGAAGCTGCTTGAGCTTATGATAGGGCAGAATATAGTCAGGCTGGAAGAAATATAGTGAAAGAGTAGGCAGAGTCAGAGATATGCCGTATAGCTGCCAAAGGAGACAAATGCTCCAGAACCTTATTGGTAAACTGGTTGATTCAAGATGTAAGAGTTAGCTAATAAGAAGGCTGAGCTAATAAGCTGAGCAGTATTGCAATTATTATGGTTTCTGTGTGATTATTTCGGGTCTGGGTATCTGGGAAATGAACAAGCAGCCTCTGCTTACACATACTGAACCTCATAGAAGAGAAAGTGGGAAGTACACTTGAATGCATTGATTCAGGAGACCCCTTCCTAAATATAATCCCAGTAGCACAGATATTGAGAGAAACAATTGATAAATGGAGTCTCCTGAAACTGAGAAGCTTCTCTAAAGCAAAGTACACAATCAACAAGACAAAATGCCAGCCTACAGAATGGGAAAAGATCTTTACCAACCCCACATTATACAGAAGACTGATCTCCAAAATATATAAAGAACTCAAGAAACTTCACATCAAAAGAACAAATAATCCAATAGAAAAATGGGTACAGCCCTAAACAGAACTATCAACAGACAAATCTCAAATGCCTGAAAGACACCTGAGGAAATGCTCAACATCTTTAGCCACCAGAGAAATGCAAATTAAAACAACTCTGAGATTCCATGTTACTCCTGTCAGAATGGCCAAGTTCAAAAACTCTGATGACAACTTATGCTGGAAAGGATGTGGAGTAAGGGGAATGCTCCTCTATTGCTGGTGAGAGTGCAAACTTGCACAGTTTCTTTGGAAATTAGTATGGCAATTTCTTAGAAATTTAGGAAAAAAATCTACCTCAAGACCCAGAAATACCACTTTTGAGTACATACCTATTCATGCCACAAGGACATATGCTCAGCTATGTTCATAGCAGCATTATTTGTCATAGCCAAAACCTGGAAACAGCCTAGATGCCCCTCAACCAAAGAATGAAGAAAGAATATGTGGTACCTTTACATAATGTATTATTGCTCAGCAACAAAAATAATAATGACATCTTGAAATTTGCAGGCAAATGGATGGATCTAGAAAAAAACATATTGCATGAGGTAAACCAGACCCAGGAAGACAAATAAAATATGTACTTGCTTGTAAGTTTCTTTTAGACATAAAACAAAGAAAAACCAGCCTTCAGTCCACAACCCTAGAGAATCTAGGCAACAAAAAGAACCCTAAGAGAAACATACATGGATCTAAACAGGAAAAAGAAAAAGACAAGATCTCTCAAGTAAATTGGGAGTGTGGGGCGATGGAAGAGAGTAGAAGGGATAGGCGAGATAAGGAGGAGAGTAGAGAAAAGCATATTGTGTAATAAAAACAGTAAAAATAAATTAACTAATAAAAAATAAAGTATAAAAAAGAAAAAAGGACTTTCTGAGAAAGACAATTAAACAAATGAAACTTCATGAAAATATAAAGATTCTATACCTTAAAAGAAATTGTTTTCTAGCGAAGAGACAGCCTTCATTATGGAAGAAAAATCCTTGCCAAATGTCCATCTGATTGGTGGGTTAACATGTAGAATAGACAAAGAGCTGCTAAAAATACTGAACATCAAAAAACCAAGCAATCTAGTCAGTAAATGCTCCACGATACTAAACAGTGAGCTCTTGAAAGGAAAAATACAAATGACTAATGAATGTCTTCAAAGCTTTCAGTATCCTCAATTTCATGGAGAAATTCAAATGAAAACTACCCTGAAACTGTGTCTCATACCAGTCAAAATAGCTATTATCAGAAACCAAATTATAGTTGTGGCAAGAATTTGGGGAAATGGACCCTTATTTTTATTTTTTAGGAGTATAAACCAATGTGGCATTTTTGGTCACAAAATGCTGAACCATCTATACCACTCCTGGTAGCATACTTAGATTTCTGTATTCTCGTGTATAGATACTTGTCCAACAATGTTCATTAATGCCAGGAGATGAAACCAGTCCAGATATCAAACAGTAGATGAGTGGATAGTGAAGGTGAGGTCAATATACATATTCAAATTTTATTGAGATGAAAGAAAAATGAAAATTTCAGGAAAATAAACAGAATTAAAAAAAAATCATAGAGTGAGGTGACCAGGGCCAGATAGACAAAGAATTAAATAAAAGAAAGGTAAGAATATAGCCATTATCACTGAGAGGTGTTAAGTCCTATAGAGCAAAAAGTTTATCCAATGTTCTCTGTGAAGCCATCAGGTCTTTTTGCTGAAATGGCAAAATATTTATATATTATTTAAGGACAGCTCTCGTTGTTGGATAAGGAATAATTTGCAGTGAATACAGAAGTAGAGATAGAGATAGGAGTTCAAAATCCTCGAGACAGTCTATGATAAGACATAAAACTGAATTTAAATTGGTAATGGGAAATATGGAGACAAGTAGAACATTGTGTGTGTGAGAGTATCCATGCTTACTTACCAGGCCAAGGCAATTTGATGTGGCTGCAAGGAATTAAATCAGGCCAACTGGAGTGGTCACAGCACAACCGAAGCTGTGCCAATTTTATTGAGAGCAATCAGAGTTTTTATACCTTTAAACAGAATATAATGGCCATTGCCAGGATCAATACAACTGTGGTTTCCAGGATACAGTGAAGTTTGAAAGCCATGCGAGGTACACAAGACTAATCTCGAAGACCAACTGTCCTGTCAAGTTTCCATAGTTCCTTGACTACTAAGGGATCATAGAGAGAAACACAAAACATCCAGAACACTTCACGGTCCGAGGTGGGTGCATCAGTCTCTCAAGTGCTGGAAGGCACATTGTGACCCAGGAGTCATAGACCTGAAGAACCTATCACACAAGGCAGCTATGCCATGCCAACCCCATGGTTCCCTGCACCCATGGGCATACGCTTTGAGATTAAAATTAGTAATTTAGCAAGTAGTGATAAAAGAGGAACTGATGGGTTTAAAAGGAAGTCGCTGTTACAGAGCACTTCCCTTTATGGTTGGACCATAGTGAAGTGTAAAATTGCTTGTTGGCAGGGATAGGCCAAGAGGCCAAGATTAAAGTGGGCATGGGGTGATGTTTATTATTGGATGGAAATTCTGAAGGACCTGTAAGTCTGTCAGATGTGTGACTCAAGAGAACAGATGTCTGCACTAAGGTGACTGTGGGCTGGTCACTTAGATTTAGAAGTCGCCATTAAATAGGTGGGTGGTAAAGCCAATGTACAATCAGTCTGTTTTGTAATGTATAATATAGTACCAGAGATAGCATAATTTATAAAGTACTGAAATTTATTTTTTAACTAGAGGCTTGGAAATCCAAGACCAGCATAATTTATAAAGTACTGAAATATATTTTCTCACTAGAGGCTTGGAAATCCAAGACTAAAGTATCTTTTAATGAGGGCCTTTCTGGTATATTTTCACACGGCAGGAGATGGGAGTGGGCATATGGCAGGCCTTAATCCCCATTTCAGGAGAGAAGACTTCACGAACCTATAGCATCACATAACAACACTTGAATTTTAGAGAGGACACATTTGAATACAACAAGGACAAATGGCATCGTCTAAAAGAAGAGTGCCTAAGGGGAGGTGAGAACATAGAAGGATGCTTTGTAAAGGAGGTAGTGAATGCCTGAGGATGTAAGTATCAAAAACATGCAGTCAAGTATAGAGGCAAAAATCTAGAAAAGCAAGCTTCAGGAAGGATGAAGTGATCCGCTTCTCCAGATAGTCTGAGAGGCATAGTGAGGTAAGGGCCCCAAACCAGCACTGACTTTAGAAACATGAAGTCTACGGCTGACATCTCCCAAAGAAATTTTTCAGGGCCCTGTGTCAGAATATGTATTGACACAGATTTATAGATGATTATCTAAAAACAGAATTTTAAGATCTGCATGTTAATCTTCAGTAGAGTGAGTAGGGTGTACTCAGCTCCACTGCTACCCACAAGAATGAGACCTGTAAGGGTGTTGGTGGCTCCTGAGTTGATGGACTATGGGCTGCCAGTTCAATGGAACATCTGCTCAGAAATTTCACTCTTGTCTTCTAGTTTTCTTGTTGGTACAGATTTGGACTGAAGTTTAAATGAGGGGCGGGCAATGGGGAGCATGGATAATGGTGGAGTTCTCTTTGAGTATCATAACTAGCTCAAGACTTTCAACTTGCTTAGGAAACTGTTCTGTCTCCATCAGTGGGGTGTTGTGAGGGTCCAATGTAGCCAGAGGCTGCTCATTCCTTCCAGACTGCCTAGACCCAAAATAATTACACTGAAGCTATATTATTTAAAACACTGCTTGGCCAATAGCTTAAGCGTATTGCTAGGTAGTTCTTATGTCTTAAATTAACCCATTTCTATTAATCTGTGTATCGCCACGTGGTTGTGCCCAACGGTTCCATGCCTTTTCCCTGACTCCACCTACTCTCTCTCTCTCTCTCTCTCTCTCTCTCTCTTTCTCTCTCTCTCTCCATATCTGTTTGGATTTTCCATCTGGATTTACTCTGTTAAGCCATTGGCCAAAAGCAGCTTTATTCATTAACCAATAAATACAACACATATACAGAAGGACTTCCCACACCAGTCCACATTCTTCTGGGCCATGGCTATAGCTGCTTCTGAGTGTGTGGCTGTTGGAACACAGGAGGAATCTCCATAGTTGGCCTTGTATGGACCGTGTACCCTGGAGACTCTCTTTTCAAGAAAACGTGTTTCAATGAATTTACAACTGTGTATCATGGAAGTTACAGTGAGCAGCTGCTGGCCTTTTCCTGAGATTCACCTTAGGCATCTCTTCTATTGGGCTTACACAAAGTGAATTGCTTTCTTCTTTGTTTGGGTTATTTTGTTCTGGTGTTTTGAAACAGGGTCTCACTATGTAGTTCTGGCTGGCATGGAACTCACACAGAGGTGCAGGTCTCTCTGCCTCTGGGTGCTGGAATTTAAGGCGTGTTCTACAATACTTGGTTACATAGCTTCTTTTGAATGATGCTCTGCTTCTTAGCAACCATACTCTGCATAATATCGCTTCCAGCTAACTCCTTTGCTGATAAGAGGGCTTTCCCAAGTCGTTTTGCTCTCCTTTTTTCCTCTCTTGACTCTCACTATAAATCTGGCTTCAAACGGCCATCAGAAGCCATCCTATGCACAAATGCATGGTGTCTTGGCATTTTAGTCACCCAATTAATTAGTCCATTATTTTGGAATTCAGTCTCATTTATGGCATGGATAAAATGTAGATAAATCGTTTTCTAGAATGTAACAGGAATGATCTCAGGTCCAATTTCCAGTGTAATTCTCCCAAGAAATTTTACTATCCACATGTCTATCAGTATTCTGGTCTTCTGAGTTCCCAGCAGAACCACCCACTAAGCTTTGTTTACAAAACCTTCTCTAGTGTGCATATCCACTCTTCCAGGTTCCCCCCACAAACTGGTTCTTAAGGCCTAAGTACCCTGTGTCAGGCTTAGTCACAGCAAGAGCCCCATTCTTTGACACCGTCTCTTGTGATCAAAATTTCTTACATGAGCAACCTAGAGAGGAATTCGTTTCTTTGGTTTACTGTTCATTGTGGCCAGGAGACAGGCAAGGCAAGTATTTCACATCAGGGCAGCCAGCAAGCAGATCAGAGGGACACATGAAGAAAGTAAGGGAATGGAATAAAGTGTCCCCAAGGTCCTGTCTCCTGTGACATTAGTTGTCCACTAGATTCATCTCCTGAATTTTCTAAAACCTTTCAAAATTGTCTCACAAGCTGGAGAACGACCATTAGCCACATGGGCCTTCTGGAGGAACACACTTCATATACGAGCAGTAATGGGTGGATTACAGTTTGTCCATGTGATATGAGCCATGATATAAAATATTGTCCAGGGGCAAATTGTTTCTCTGTGAGGGAGAGATTAGTTAGCCAGAACCCAAATAAATACTTTCTTGTAAGTATTTTATATAATCATTTGAACACAAAGTTTAAGAAAGCCCCTGGCATTCACATTGAATGGATGAGCGTGATTCTTCATTTTCCTATTAAAATGATAATACTTCCTGGAACGTTAATAAAAATAAGTTCTCTAGCAAGACAGTCTGCCTGCTTGACTGCATAATAGATTCACAGCTAAGGTTAAAATCCCCTCATTAAAATGACAGCTTGAGGTGAAGGTATTAGTTGAGGGGAAAAGCGATTGGGATGGGTGCATTTGCACTGTCTTCAGGAGCACCATCTTGCCTTCAGACTTAAAGGAAACAGGCCCATAGTGCACTTTTGTTCCCTGATTTCCACTCCCTCAAGATGAAGAAAAATATTTTTCTAAGCTGAAGTATTACCTAATTTTTAGAAGTGTACAAGATTGGTAGAACTGAATGGGATTAAGCAATGCTTGTGCTGTAAGTGTTGAATAGATTACAAGAAACTTCTTTCCAAAATATGACTAATAGGTCTTGCTATGTGAGAGGGCTGTTTCCTATAAAAGTCAAGGATAAGAACTATGACTATTAGGCTCCTCTATTTAAGAATACATTTTATCTGTCTGACTTTCTGAAAATTTTTCACTTTAAAAAGTAAGTTTATGTATACATAGATTCTTTTTTGTGGTGTTTTGTTTTTTTTTATTTTTTTGAGACAGGGTTTCTCTGTGTAACAGTCCCAGCTATCCAGGGAACTAGCTTTTGTAGACAAGGCTGGACTCGAACTCACAGAGATTCACCTGCCTCTGCCTCCCAAGTGCTGGGTTTAATCACATGAACTACTATTGCCCAGCTATGGATTCTTTAGATTAGAGAGGAGTTTGGTTTTCCAGTTAGCAGAAGGGAGGGTGATGTATTGCAACTTGTCTGATGCAGGGTAGCTGAGTTTGGAATGAACTCAAACTCATACTGATTTCATCCCGGGGTGGTTTGATCTTTAGGCACTTCTCTCTGGGGCTTAGTTGATCAAATCAACTGGTTATTTATTGCTCATTTTTTAAAAGGAACATTGACACTGAGTTCTATACTTTGGTTTTAACCTCTGTGACCTTTCTGTTTCTTATCTATAGTTTGGAAGAACTGAAGTGATCGATAATACATTGAATCCTGATTTTGTAAGAAAATTTATTCTGGACTATTTCTTTGAAGAAAGAGAGAATCTTCGTTTTGACTTGTAAGTTCTCCTATGACATGCCATCTAAACATGATTTTTAGAGACTACCTGAGTAGCACAGTCTGGACTGAGTCGATTGCCCTGAGTACCTGGCTGTTCCATTGGAAGGCAGCTTTACTCTCTTCAGCCAGAGACTGAAACACAGTACTGAATATCACTTTCCTTTTTAATACTGTTTGGGGAGTTCAGGTGGGCTTTCTCTCAAACCTACCTGTACTCCAGTGGGCTCCTTCAAGCTCAGAGTACTTTAAGAGAACTTGTCCAGCTTAATGGCCAGTGACAGACGGCTCCCTTCTCCCCATGGCCTGTTAACCTAGCACTGTATGTGTCTGCCTCATGATGACTTCCCTTAAACCCTTGATGCTTCATAGATATATATGACTTTTTTTTTCATATAATTTTTGTGGATTTGTGTTTTGCCTGATGAGGGTGTTGGGTACCCTGAAACTGGAGGCACATAGAGTCGTGAGCTGTCATGTGGCTGCTGGGCCCAAAGAAATAGAACTAGCATTTTTTGTGTATTTTACATCTATATTGATATTGAATCAAGCATATTAAAGTACTATTACCAAGGTCGACTTCCTGTTCACAGAAAGCATGGAGTCAGTTTTTTACTATGTGTAATATAATATAGTGTTTGCTTTAGATATCAAAATAATGAATGCTTGTGAATATCAAAAATAATTTAAGATGCTAATGCTTTTTAAATCATTGAAACAACCGTGAAAACCTACTGGTACTTAAGAATACTTTTTCATAACAAAAAATGGCACTTTATTTGGAAGAGTCCTATTTTCCCTCCTAATATAAAATAAGTTCTTTACTGTTAGCAATTCTATTTATTTTACCCTGAAATCTATGTAATATATATATGCATATATAATATATTTCAGAATATATGAAAAACATGTAAAGAATCTGTAATGCTTTCTTTAAAGGGTATCAGATATTCATCAGATTTAGCAAACAAAATTTATAATGTTCACGTTAGGTTTTTATTTCCACAAAACTTTTTTCCAAATAATCAAATGAGGGGGGTGAAAGAGGAAGTGGAGAGTACCAGTGACTTCTTCCTCGGCCATGGAGGCTGCAGTTGTTAACACCCAGTGAAGACCCTGTGAGCATGGCTCACTGCCCCACTTGCCCAGAGCTTACTGCAACTGGTTTTGAAATGCCTCTTCTCTTCTCGTGGTGCCCCCTTAACTTTTCCACTTTGACTTTATTGTAAAAGCAGTTATCCTTTCCTGATTCTTTGCTGTTCCCCTTTTCATTCTCCCTTCCGCATCCATCTGTATTATTCTCTTTCTCTTAAAAGTAGTAAGCATTTATTATAAATGTAAGATGACATAACTGTTTGAAAAATAAGGAAAAAAAGCTGTAATTGGCTCAGTGTGTCAATCATCAGAGCTTAGTTAGACATTGGTATGTATGTGGGAATGGGAACAAATTTTTCAGATATTTTCTTCTAAGTTTTCACATACTTTTTCCTATGCCACAGAATAGCTGTATATTTCATTTATTTTTAGGGTTACATGATTTTTTTTATTGTAAGAATAAAATATATTTTATCATTTATTGATGTTCATTGCCGCTGACTATTCTGCTGTAGGTAACCGGAGCAGTATCCCTGATTGCAATGGAGTGGCCATTTATTATTGGTCTGATTTGCATTTTTGAACATACAGTATTAGAGTCAAATTTCAGTATGAAAGGAAGCACACAAGAGCACCCATTCTGTGTTCTGACTTGTTGAAACTACCCTGGGGATGCACCGTCTTTGTTCTTTCTCTGAACTCTTGTTTTTTGTAGCTCTGGCTGTTTGAATCATTTCCCTGGGGTTCTGGTTGCTGTCTGCTGGCAGGCACCCATTACCCTTGCAGGTGACAGCTTACACGGTTTCTCTTCTACTATCACTCTTTATCCCCTTCACTGGCATTTTGGGTTCATGACCTCACCCAGTACCCATTGCTGTGACTGTTTCAGAAAGCAGTTATGGCAGCGTGACAGGAAATAGGAAGGAACTAAGGCAGGCTGGCCATACACTGTTACTTCAACTTCCTAGACATTACAGGTAGTACAGAAACCAAATAATCCTTGAACCACAAAGATGCTCTGTAATCCTAATTAATAGCACTTCATTAAAATGTCATATTTTTCTGTTTTTTTAATTTATTTTTTCAAAAAAGAAAGCAAACTATCTTCAAGTAACATCTCAATTTTATATATTTGAATAACTAAAACAAGGAGGGCTAAAAAGGGTTAGCTGCAGATCTCAAAGAAAGCAACACACACATTCTCTCAGTTCCTGTGCCTTTCTAATGGCATTTAATTCTGTTGGTTCATTTTACTGAAATGTCTCATATAATACTTTCAATTTGATAGTAGGCTGTTTTTTATATTGTGACTTTTCTCAAGTAAATCAAACAGGGAAGACTTCATTAGTTACATATATATGTATATAACACACATGACTGACTTAAAAATTCTCATCTAAGTGGATTGCTTGTAATCCATAAAAAAGTATGCTAATTTTAGAAAATTTAGAAAATAATGAATGGACTGAAATAAAGTAACCTAGGAAAAATCAAGTGTGGTCCCTAACTCCCATTACCCAGGCAGCTGAGAAGACTCCATTCAATGCACTGACATCAGCAGCTGTTTGAGGATACCCTTTCTTAGCACAACAGTCCTTGATGGCCAGCAAATGATTGCAAGGACCATCCCCTAGCTCCCATAGCACACCAGTGTGAAGTGGCCAGCCACCATCTTCCCCATAGCACACTGGTGTGTAGTGGTCAGTCATCACCCATCCATAACAAACAGATGTGAAGTGGCCAGCCATCATCTCCCCATAGCACACCAGTGTGAAGTGGCCAGCCATCATCCTTCCCATAGCAAACCATTGTGAAGTGGCCAGCCATAATCTTCCCCAGAGCACACCAGTGTGAAGTGGCCAGCCATCATCCTCCCCATAGCACACTGGTATTAAGTAACCAGCTAATAACTGCAAATGGCTTTCTGAATTGTTTTGGGTTTAGTTGATTTCTGCTGATGTATTCTTATTGTTGTGACAAAATATCTTAGAAAGCAATTAAGGGAGAGAGGATTTTTTGCCTCATAATTCAGAGGAATGCTCTCTGTCTTCATATGGATGGCATGTTAGCACAAGCAGTTTGGTTTCTGATGCTAGCCAGAAGCAGAGACAGGAAGTTCTCATCTGTAGTTTCCCTTTTATTCTTGACTTTAGTTCAGGCCCCCATGCCATGGAATCAGGCCCCTCACATTCAGGAAGGATCTTCTTACCTCCTGGGTTAAGTCTGAGTAGACACTCTCAGAAGCACATGTGGAGGTGTGTCTCCTAGGTGACCTCAAGTTCAGAATGAGGATTCACCAACACATCTGACTGCACAGAATCAGATAAAAACAACTAAAGCACAGCTCTGAGCATCTGTTCTCTAGGACTCCATGGAGGAACTCTTGCTTGGTGTGGTAGAGTTCCTGGATTCAGTGTCCAGCACCACAAAAGAAAGTGTGTTGTCTCACCAACGGGATGTTATGGAACATGGTTCAAATTTTCAGTTCACAGAGAAAATGTGGAAGAAAAAGGAAGGAAAGATGGATAAAGATAGAGTAAGATAAATGATAGGTAGCTAGATAGACAAATAGGCAGATGATAGTCAGACAGACAGACATTCAAATAGGCAGACAGATGGAGAGAGAGAGAGAGAGAGAGAGAGAGAGGGAGGGAGAGAGAGCCTGCCTGTATTCGTGATGCCACTGTTTCATACTGTTACCATTCTGATTATGTGCCTTTTGCTGTTCTGATTGTGATTGACTTTTTATATGTACCTAATATTTATCAGTTTTACATCATAAAATCCCCTTGTTTCTATAATATGTATAAAACTTTTTTGTTAATTTTTATTATTTCCAGTTGAAAACTATTGTTGGTAGAAAAGGCTGCCTGTACCACAGTGATTCTGAGTAAGGCATGGAAGTGCCCAGTCACTGTGGGGGATGTGCCAGGGTGTAGGAGAGAGGGGATAGGATCCGTTATGTTCTTTCATTTCCATGAATCCTGAAACCCCAAAAGAGATTCATGAGTATAGTTTGACTGGCCCATAAAGTATTTCTTGACTAGTTAGATGGCAGTAATCATGAAATGTCTAACATTAACACTCCCTTGCATTGAAGGACTTCAACATTTTTGTGAGGCAAATCAATCATTTTATTTGTTCTTATTGTTCCTGTGTGTCCATTCTGATCTTCTCCACTGGGTAAGGACAATGTAAAGTTCTAATTTCATGGCCTTTCAACCACTTTTGTTTAGTAGAACCATCTTATTTATTTGTTAGGGCTCTTTACTTTTAAGCATTCTTTACTTTTTCTCCACTCATTTTGTTCCAGGATTTCCAAGGCAGAAAGAAGCCCAGGAAGGGAGAGGGTGTTGGTAGTTAGAGATATAGGCTTTAACCCTCCCCCAAAATCTAGAGTTTCCCCAAGCACCAGCCTAGGAACCCTGAAACACTCTTGTTCTCCTAGTGAGTGACCCAGAATGAAGCAGTCTCAGCTCACAGGGTGAGGTGGCATGGGGCAAAGGGGAAATGGGATGAGAAACATGAGAAGGGGAGGATGGGAGGAGCTCGGGGGATTGGGATGGTTGGGATATAGGAAGGATGGATATGGGAGCAGCGAAGTATATATCCTATCTAAGGGAGCCATCTTAGGGTTGGCAAGAGACTTGACTCTTGAGGGGTTCGCAGGTGTCCAGAAATATGTCCCCAGCTGGTACCTTGGGCAACTAAGGAGAGGGAACCTGAAATGACCCTATCCTATACTGATGAATATCTTGCATATCACCTTAGCACCTTCCTAACACTTTTCTTGATGTTCTTCTTTAGTGGTGCCTTACGGGTGGGTATGCCATCTCTGGCTAGGCAAAATTTGTCTTTGCCAACTGTACCCCATGATCTTGAAGAGTCAAAGGAAACTCCCCTTTTCTTCTTTAATCCTTCCCAGGAGGGAATGGTCTGTCCCTTTAGGAATTCTAGACTGGTCACTGGGGACTAGACTGGTCATTGGACTGTGTACTGGTTTGTCTCCATCAGTAGCTCTTGAGCTGTGCATCATGGGATACTTAGAATAAGATTCCACTTTGGATGATAGCTGCAGTTCTATAAATATAAAAATAACTGTAGCCAACATCTGCTCCTCTTTGTTAGAAATGAAACTTTTAGGATTCACTCAAGTGAGAGATTGTCAGTTTATCTTTCTCAGCTATGTTTCTTCACAGAAGAAAGCATCATGATCAATGATAGGAAGAAAGAAAAAAGAAAAAAGGGAAATGCTGCATTGTATGCTCATTCTGCCCAGTATAAGCATTATGCCCAATGTACCCAGTGTGCCCAGTATGCCCTGTATTTCTGAAAGTTCATGACTCTCACTGGCATTCTGGGATTAATAGTTACAGTGGACACATGAGATATGTTGGGTATAATGATAATAATGGGTACACTGGGCCCACAGGCACACTGGTACACTCAATGGATTCTCCTTTTCTTCCTTTTTCCTATCATTAACAAAAGTGTTTTGTTTTTCGCAAAGATTCTACTGGGATGAGAGAAAACTTGAACCTTAAAAGGTGGCCTTGATTTTTCCTAAGAAGTTATGCATGAGCATGAAAGGGTTTGGTTTAGACAAGAACTAGTGTCAAGACAATATTATCCAATGAAAGAGTCTGGAACACTGAGGTTATTTTGGCCATGTCCATAAACTCTAGTCCATGGAGTCATTCTGGATTCTCTCTAGGAGATCATCCATGTCCAGTAGCGACTGGTTAAAACCAAAGCTTATCATATTCCCATGTAAATTCCTGTTTTCAAAATTCATTTCTGTTTACATAAAACACAGCTTCACTAAGTTCTGTGATGGGGAAAAGTAGATTCTGTTACTCCAGTGAGTTTTCACCTTTTAACGGTCACATCTAAGCTGTCAGATATATATTTGTATATATTATAATTTGTATAATATGCATAGCCTGTTAACAAGACCTGCTTACGTTTGATATCCAGAGAAGAATCCTCCATTTTAAAGATATTTTGAAGTCAGTTGAGAGACACTGAAATACCACTGATTCAAAGAAAAGATAAACTTGTAACTTCTCAGCAATGGGCTTTATAAACTTTTGGTTATGTAGGATTCAAGTGACCCAAAAGTCTCAATTATATCATTGGATTATTTTGAAATTAAAAATGTGCTACTTTTAATGTCCCATTGGTTTTGTTCAAATTAATTTTTATGTTTGTGTGTTCTAGGAAACATTATTTTTAGTTGTATTTTGTAGAAATAATTTGAATTTTACACTTTAATTTTTCAGATATGATGTTGATTCAAAGAGTCCCAATTTATCCAAACATGTAAGTTCATATTTTTTATTACTATATATGTTTTATGGTTATTTGTTACTATATTTACACTCATTTGATAATTTAAAAATTATATGCCCAGACTGTTGATGTGATGTGATTTTCATAAAAAGTAATATTTTTAAGGAATGCTGGAATCCTATTTAGAAGGAGCTTTTTGAAAGAAAATATCTTCAGTAGGTACAATGGGTTAGTGTTTCTATTTCATTTATTTAAGAAGTAGGTCTATTGTATATCAGGTTGAGCACACTCCAACAGTGAACCAGGTTGTCCTTGTTGACTCCACTTTGAAGACATTGGGACATACATGGGTTTGAGGCAGAGCCATGCCCTGCTCCCCTAGTTGTTCACCAGAATTTCCTTTCATGCTGGTTGCTTAAGAGTGTAAGGCATTCTCATCCTCAGGTCAAGATGTGCCCGTTCCCCAGTCTCCATTCTCCAGACCATAACTGAGAAGATGAGAATGAGGTACTCGGGCAAATATTAATTTATCTGCTCATTATTGACATGAAAGACTAAAATTAGATTAAACCAAGGAGCAAGGTCCATTGGCTGTGTTTCTGCTGCTGTGGTAGATAAAATGTCTTGATAAACAGAGAGGTAGAGTAGACAGGGGCTTGTTTTGACTTACAGTTCTATAGGGAATGGCAAGAGCTGGCAGCAGGAACCTGAAGCAGGCTGAGCAGCCAGGAAGTGAGTGATTGATCACACTACACCCACACACCTGGAGAGAGGGACAGGGGTGGATACTAAACTGTGAAATGCTAATGGCTGTTAGGGTACAGCAAATTTATGAAAAGAGGTCAGTGGGGCTCAAAGTGAAATCTGAATCCATCCATGTAGGATTAGCAGCCCACACTGGGAGGGCAGCTAGATGCATTCTTTGTTGAGTGCTATAAATAGAGTAGTTGGGCATATGATATCTCCTAGAGAGAGGGTGTGTAATTCAAAGGAGAGAGAAAGTTAGGAGCCAATCACAATCTAAAAGACAGATTTGGGTAGGTAAAACATCACTTTCCTTAGTTCACAAAAGGAGGTATAAAATTTAATTGTGTAATAAAAAACAGTGAAATCATGTGAAGAAATATGAAAAGAACCATCTAAGTGGTGACTTTTCTATAAGTTAGAAAAGTTCTGTAATATGCTGTTTCCTTCCCATCAGTAAAGGTCATTGTAGTGGCCATGCTATGAGCTTTTTATGATGGGTGTGTAGCATTGTGACGGGGCATTGAGGATGTGCTGTTCTCTTATAGGCTCATAGCATTGTGCCTGGGCATTGTGAATGTTTTCAGTCTATGATAGGCTCACAGCATCATGATTGGACATTGTGAATGTATTGCTTTCTTTGATGAGTTCATAGCATTGTGACTAGGCATCGAGAATGTATGTATTTGCATAGCTTGCTATTGTGAATTTTCTAACTATTCTTGGAAGAACCAGGAAAAGAATCACAGCTTCTAGGCATGGTTGTTTTGTTAGAAAGAATGAGTAGAATCTACTCATTCATATGGACCAGGATCATCTCAAAGATGTGAGGCAAAGCTGGCTTTCTGGTCAGATTCTGGGAACTGGAGAGTGGGTGGGGACAAGCACTGTTTTTTCTCTTCTTCCCTGTCCTTCTGAGAACACACGATCATTTTATTCTTAACCTTTTCTAAGCTTCCATTCTCCAGTGACCATATGTCCGTGTTTACCTATTATCATATTACATATGCCCATCCTTTTGTTGGGCATAGTTTGAGTTACCATTTACCTGGGAAATAATTTCTGCATTTCTTGATTGTTAGTTTGTTTTAGTACACACTACTCTTCAGAGATGTATATAATACCTGAGCAGTTAGAGACATGACCATGGAGATGAATGTTTGGAGGATTTTTATGAAGGCGCTAAAATGTAGTCCTTATCATGCTAGACGCCTTGTATTAAAAAGAAAATATATGGGGTATATGTACCTCGGACATGACTGAATATATCTTCCTTCAATAAACAGGGATATTAGACATTATGATATAATATAAAAAATATATGCCTTCTGAAATGTGTGATTGAATATATTTTTTCAAATGTTTATTTTGTAGAAAAAATGTTTTTCTACCTCCTTACAAAATGATTTCATGCTTCTCTCATCCCAAATTGCTTTGTGGGATTGAAAAGATGACTCAGCACTTAAGAGTGTATACTACTCTTGCAAAAGAACTGATTTCTGTTCTCAGCACTCACATTGGGTGGCTCACAACCCATTGTAACTCCAGCTCCTTGGGGATCAAGGTCCTTTGTTCTCTGTGGCGCCTGTACTCACATATGCATTCCTGTACACAGATACATGCATGCATACATACATACAGACAGACAGACATGTCATTAAAAGTGATATTTTCTAAAATTCTCATTTTAATTTGATACTTCTTTACACACATAGATCGTCTTCTACCCTCTGTTTCTCATCATCCATCTTTACTGGCCATCCTGGATGCCATCCTGATTTCTTTCTTTACATTGCTCTTTACAACTAACTGGATTCGAGTTTTTATTTCTAAAACTACTCTGATGTGATCAAGATAGTGACCACTTCCCAGTTGTCATCATTTGCATCCTTATTCTTCTGTGCAGGACTCACCCTTATCTACAAAGAAATACTTATTTCCCCTAAACTACATGGGAAGGGAACCTTCCCCTCTAGACTCATCAAAATCTAAAGTTTCTCTTCTGCTTCCCAGGTCTTAATATCAAAGTCTTTCATTTCTTGTTTTTTAATTTTTATCTCAGCTCACTGTGTAAAAGTTTCTTCAGGATAGCACTCATGTTTCTATGCCTTATGAGATTTTGGGGTATCTGATTTTGAACTCACAAACAAACCCAATATTCAATTGCTTGTAAAATATTTTCCAGTAGATATTCTCCTGAAATCTAAAATTAAATGCCTAAAATCATCTTTCTGGTGATGTCTCTATTCTCTGTGAACCTAATTCCTTCTCAATTCTCTTACAGTTTTAGCGTACTGTTGAAATCGTTCCAACTAATACACATTTGACAAATGTTCAATTTTGGTCAGGCCAAAGGAATTCTTTCTGTCTTACTGCCTTCTTGCTGGTTCTCTTTACCTTTCTCCTTAAATACTGTATAGCCTCTTATATTCCACACAGTTCATATTATCTAAACAATCTGCATTACTATATAATATATTCAAAATATATTCTGGAGCCAGCAGATGGTTCAATAAGTAAAGGTGCTTGCTGTTAGCCTGATACCTTGAGTTTGCTGCCTAGTACCCACATCTTTAAAAAAAAAGAATCAACTCCCACAGAGTTTCCTCAGATCTCTACCCATGGCCTCCACATATGCACACCCAAGCACATACACATGTTTACACATCACACAAAAACAAATGCAAATTCATGTGCATGCGTGTGCACACACACAGAATAAGTCCAATTAAAAATATAAAAAAAATATTCAGTAGACAACACAAATGAGTCAATAAATGCCTGAGCTGCTGAGTGGGTAAGGCATGTCTGAAGCAGAAAGATAAGTGGGTTTGAAATATTATAAGAATTGCTGAGATGATTGCTTTGGGTTTCTTAGAAATTAATAATAACAAAAACTCTTTCTTATTTGAAAGCTTTGAAGTACAGATTTTAGGTAAAAAGCACATAGGGCCGCCAATCCCAAGAAATTTATGACACATTTTGAAGATAAGAGGAGCCAATCAGCAAGCTAGGTCTATCCCTAGAGAGATGATCTCTTAATAGAGGAGTTGTCTACCTGCCAGCTGTGCAGAGTGAAGTACAAATCAGAGTCCTTTAGAAAGCACATCTAAGTGCATAATCCCCATGTGGAGTGGACTCACTTATTTGTTTTTGCAAAAGAGATTTGGTAACAAATAATTTCTTGGAAACAGATTTTAAAATCTTTTGTTTTTAAATTTTAATTATTGATAATTTTGGAAGAACCTCCTTTTTAGGATGATTTTGTATGGCATCTGATAGTCAAGGATCTTGGGTTATATATCTGTTATAGCAGAATGTGGTGGCACATACCTTTCATTCCAGCCCTCAGGAAGTAGAAGTGGGTATATCTATCTGACCTTAAGGCCAGATTGTTCTACATAGCAAGTTCCAGACTAGCCAGGGACACACAGTGAGATTCTAACCAAAAAACAAACAAACAAATAAATAAAAAGTCATAATAATATCAGGGGAAATAGAGATAGAAAGTAGACCTGTAGCTTTGATTTGGAATATTATTATAAGAAACTCCAACTGAATTTTAATAAGTCTATCTAGCAGTTGGAAAGCTTCCAGAGGGGAAATAACTGGTTCTATGTGAAAGGTGATGAAATCCAGGTCTCATTTCATCATGTGATTGATTTTCATTATGGTTCTCTGGATTAATACTTTACTAAAGTATTTTCTTCTACAGATGTTAGGTAGTGAGAATAAAATATAACATTCTCTAAGGCACTTGTGAGCCCAGTCATCTTAATATTGTTTGTAGAACTACATTCCATACTTTTATTTGCATAATTTAATTCAATCAGCTCAGCTATTCACAGAAGGGTTAAGAATAAGCTCATAGTTGGTGTGTAGCACACATAATAAAAACTCAGAGGCAGATATTGGAATTCAACCTGAAGATCAGAAAAACAAAGCAGGCAGCCATTGGCTCTTACCTTTTCCTCAGACCAAAAATGGGTGATCCTACCTACGTGAATCCTCAGATTGAGACTGAGAGAGACCTGTCTACTCCCATCTTATATTCCTCTCTAGGGCTGGAATTAAAGGCATGCACCATCACTGCCCAGTCTCTATGGTTAACTAGTGTGGCTGCTTTGCACTGATTTTCAGGCAAGCGTTGTTTATTAAAACACAAACAATATACCACTATATTTCCCCTTTTTGTCCAAAATAAAAATAGTATAACTAATATAAGAAAAATTAAATATAATAAGTACAGTTTTTAATATATCTATGCAATAAATACATCAACAATGTCTAGTCCATTTGTTTGACAAATTCAGAGAAAACACTCCATTATCTATCCTTTGAGTTCAATGTCTTGTACGTAATTTACTTTCTTTATAACTTGTTTTCTGTGTCTTGTAGACAAGGAAAATACAATTATCTAGTCTTCAGCTCACTTAAGAGACTGGCTGAACAGTTGGCTGGTATTTCTGGACAGTCACCCAAAGTTCCTCTGCAAAATTGGGGCATGCATCTTCAGCCTAAAGGTTTATCATATCTGACAGACTTTTCTGTAAAGCAGGATATTCTGAAGGGCTGTCCCACCTTGTATTGACAATGTTTGCCAGTTACTCTCTTTTGTGTTCTGATTGTCTAATTAGGGCAACATACTGTCAACAGTTGAGGCAAAGGCATTTTCTCACCCACTGCTTTACTTTTGCCACAAAGAAAGCAAATTCCATGTTGAGTTTCTTTGAGTCCATTATCTTCTCTAAAATACATTAATGCTTCCAGGAGCAGACATATCTGATTGTCATTTAAAAAAATTATATTATTAAAATGTATTAAGTGCCATATTCTGTGTATCTCTTAAGTATTTGAAGATGACCTGTCTATATGAAGTTTATCTTTGTTTGACCTTGAAAACATACCTAATGTGGCTGCAAGTTTGATTACAATAGGTGGTTAACTATTTATTATTCAAAACTGTTGGTAATGATAATTTTCAAGGACTAGAAATTTACATTTTATTGTTAAGTGAGTTGTATAGATACAGTACTTTGAACAAGAGTAGAAATGTATGTATGTATGTTCTAACAAAATTAATCTTAAGTTTTTATCAATATACAAAATTGGTATACAATATACAAGCATCCAATCCAATGTAAAACATTTAAAACTAGTAGTTACTTTTAAAGAGTAGATTCAATAATCTACCAATTTTCTTATTATATATTTATCCTCCTTTTTCTTTTCAAAACAAGGACCTTAAATCAAATTTCCCTTGTTTCTCTTTTTCCTTTACCATTACCAATAATGACTTGTAAACAATCCCCCTAAACAATGACAAATATCCACAACCAAACAAAAGATCGAATACTAACCACCCCACCACTTGGGAATGTGGGCATCATGTTTTTAAATTGACTTCCTGCTCTCTGGGGGTGACAGCATCTTTAGGGAATCCTGAAAAGAAAAAAATTGGTCTAACTGTCAAGTCCTGGGAGTGATAGCTGTATCACTTATTGTCCAATCTCTGTGTAATGGGAATGTGCAGGGTTTGTCTCTCTCAGCAAGCCACATCAAAATTGTTCTGAGCAGTTTGTATTCCCAAGCCAATCTTTAGGTGGTGTTTTTCAGCATGGTGGTGTTATCATAGTCCTGGAGGAATTGTTGTGGGGCTCCATTCTCCTTACGGAGATTTCAAAGGTCACTGTTAGGCATGCTCATGATTCACTGTAGAAAACTGATAGAAACTGAAATCCAAAACCATGTACAGAAAGGTAGATGAAACCTTTTTCTAGAATTAGTACTCCATATAAGCTTTAATATCATGAAAATATCATGAAAATATATATATATATCTTATACCTTAAGAAAAGTTGTTAAAGAGTCAATATGGAAACAAAGGATTATGAGATTAATGGCAATAAAATGGTCCTAAATGTTTGTTTTTATTTTGTTGTATATCAGGTGGCTCTTTTGACACGAGACAGAGATTTTAGATTTCACTTTAATAAGCATGCCTGGGTTTAGAGAATGAAAGAGCCACACTCCAACTTCAAAATCAGTTTTGATTTTTTTTTCAGCTTTGATTTTTAATTAAACTGGACCTATAAAAAAGACTATTTATATGTCTGTAGTGAGCAGCAAAAACAAACATTTGGGAAGATTTATGAAATTTTATCATGTTGTAAATGTGATAACCAATAGGCCAATTACTCTTTTTCTTGAGATAGTTTTTCTGGAAAATTTATCCTTTTCCTTCAAATATCTTATTTGTCCAATGGTCTTCAGATTCCTTAACCGGATGCCTTTATTCTCCTGAAACTGCAGAAGCAAAACCCTTCCTTGACCCTAATTTTGGGGAATTCTCTTTTGACAAGTTATATCTGATAAAATGAAAAGCATTTGTTAGTTTTATAAGTTAGTTTAGATTAAACATCATGCTGTTTAATGAACTATCATCTCTTCTAATTAAGAGGTGTCTTTTATTCAGATAAAATATTTTTAATTTTTGTAGTATCCATAGCTTTTCTTCTTCTTTGGAAACAAAAGCCATTGCTTAACTCATATAGGTTTAGTTGTTTACCATTTTAAAGGTAGGACTATTGGTGCCTTTGAAAGATCAGCAGTTGTTGTGCCCTGTTCTTGTACAACCCAAATGGTCCATGACTATATTTTATATCTTGTAGTATTTTTTTTTCCAGAAACATATGTTAATTTATGGTTTGTTTCTAAGACTGAGGTAATGTTAGTCTGAGTATGCCATTGTTGTAACAAATCGCATCCCCGCTAATTCATTGCCATTTCAGCCACATACAGTTTAATATCCCTCTCTGTCCTTCTGGTACTATACATTTGACTCATCTCACACTTCATTTTATCTGAGATAAAGTTCTGATCCCTAAAAACTGAACATTTACATTGTGAGGAGGCCAATTTGGATGCCAACATTCTGATGAAGTAATTGTTACATCTGCACCTGTGTCTACAGACCTGTAATGACAATTTCATTCATTCATAATTTTAATTTGATCTTTATTCCTTTATAGAAGTTTGCCACAATACTTGCTTTATGATTTCTCTTGAAGTGTTTGCTCTCTCTTCTCTGTCTGTTCTATTATGCAGAGGAGTATGGTTTCTCACAATAGGTATTAGGTTCTTTAATTGCTTTGGGAACGAGTTTCCTCTATCATGGCAGGATATGACTTGACTGAACCAGGATTCACATAGTGGCCTACAAGAGGCCCCTCACAGAGTTTCATGACAACAAGGATTACCTTGAATATTGCTCATTGACTTATATTCACTAGTCCAATGCCTGCCTTTGCCACACCTTCTGCAAAATCCAGAAAAGCCCCAAGAGCAACATTGTTCCTAAGACAACAATGTATATGAGACAACAATGCATATGGTTACTCAAGGAAAAGGAAGCAGGGATGGGGAAGGGAGGGTTAGAGTAGAACAAACAAGGAAGTGGATTTATCACCAGCCTGAGTGCAGGGTAAAGCATTGCCTGGGCTGGGGCCAGCAGTGGTATGTAGTAACAGGCTTAGAAAATGATGATTCTGGTTATGTTTTCCCAACAGGATCTCTGAAGCCATCAGTTCCCTCAAGAACCTGTTACCTTATTTTCTCCGCTTATATTCTCTTTAAAGCATTCAAAGTCCTAAGTCTTTTGATTGGTGCTTTCCAGACCCCTGCCTGTAGCCTTTGAACATTACCTAGCCAATGTCTGCATTTGAACATTTACTGGGGTGGAGGGGGAACATCTCAACTCAAAATCTCTTTCCCAAGTGTCCCTAAATCTTCATCCCTGGCCACAGCAGCTTTGAATGCTTGGGACAGAATTGGAGAAATAGAAAAGAAAATTGGATCATTTACTAAAGTTATACAGGACCAAAAGGAAGACTTTACAGATTTATTACAAAAGATTGACTTCATCAGTAAATAAAATGACACCAATTCAGAAGCTAGACAAATAGTAATTTTGAAAACACTAATTCTCCATGTAAAAGGACAATTAGGCCATTAAAGGCAAGGTCATCACTTTTGGAGGAATGCATTTGAGATAAAATTAATATCGAACCTCATGACCATGTTGATGCATGGGTAAGAGAGGTGGTTTCCAAAGGTCTGAGGAAAAAAATGAAATGTCAAGTATTATAAGTGTGGCAAACAATGTCACCTTAAAAGGAATTGTAGAAAGGGCATTCATAGAAACAATGGTTTTTTTCTAAGAATAATCCATTCAGAATGCCACTGAAATTCTTGTTTCAAATGTGGTGACAGTTCACTGGTTTCCTTTGGCCATCCATCACTAACCTTCATTGCAAGCATCTTTGGCCTTTACTGCAATCCCTAACTTATTATGCTTATAAATTCCTTCCTGTAAGTTAATTTTATTTTATAATTTTATTTGAAAACTAAATGCTTGGGCCATGAAATGTGCTTTCTCATAGGAGCAGGTTCACATGGAATCTGGTTCTTTTGTTGGGCTGTAACACTCAGTGCAGTGGTTACTTTTCTCATCTCCGAGACTAAATACCTTTTAAACGTTAACAAAATATCTGAAGGAATTAAGAATTAACGTAAGGGAGGAAAGTTGTTAGGGGCTTTATTTGGTAGAAAGCCAGTTAGTTATATCATGGCAACTGACCTGGACTCAGCCTGAAGAGAAACAGTCCCAGGCTATTCCTCTCCACAGCTCATTGCCAAGGAAACTTTAGGGACCCCCTTCCCATGCAAGGTTTCATAGCCTTGAAAAACAGAGCCACTATGTGGGGACCAGTGTTCAGATATGTGAGACCTTGGAGAGCATTTCATATTAAAACCATAACACCCATTAATCTATATACAACTTAACCAAATTTGATTGTGTATCTGTATAGTCATTTCAGGAGAATTTGTGTTTGAGTTAACTCTTGCATTATGAGAGCAGAGAGAGCCATGAACAGTGCAAAGAGTACCTCATCTCCAACACCTGACACTTTGTCGCTGTAGAGATAGGGAGAGTGAGCCAATTTATCCAGTGAACACAGATGCAAAGTGAGTTCTTTTCCTTATAGCATATATACTGAAGAATACTGATGGCATAATACATGCACACACACACACACACGGGGGGGGGGGGAGAGAGAGAGAGAGAGAGAGAGAGAGAGAGAGAGAGAGAGAGAGAAACAACAATCTGAGATTTCTTTCCATGCAATTACTGAATATAGTTTACAAGAGAGGGGAGAGGAGGTACTGAAAATTTTAGTAAGATATTCTAGTTCAAAAAGGATCAGCAATACAACGTCATTGAGGCAGGAAGGGTTGGAGTACACTGCTGTGGCCGTCTGTAAATGTTGATGAGAGTCTGAAGATTCCATGTGAAGGGGCATATAAATACTGGATGCTGCAGTTTTATAGGCCATGCTTCTAAAGGTTTTGAGATTTGTTGTTGTATGCTGCTGGAGGGCGATGTGATTTGATTTATGCATTTTAATGATGTGTGCCTGCTGAAGTGAAGAATGAGGTCAGAGAAGCAAGATTGCAATAAAGGATAACAGTTATGAATCTGTTGTAATTTGACTGCATGAGTCACATTTGACAATTAAAGCCACTGAAGTGATAAAAGCTGTCCAATCTGGAATGTATTATGGCTGTTTGATTACAGATGACTTCTCTGTTAGATGTAAAATGCGAGACATTGCTTGGCTCTCTTGAGTACTGGTGAGAGTACCTGGGTAGACAGTGAAATCAACTACAAAGTGACTGAGGCCAGGGATGAAGATTTAGGGACACTTGGGAAAGAGATTTTGAGTTGAGATGTTCCCCCTCCACCCCAGTAATGTTCAAATGCAGACATTGGCTAGGTATGTTCAAAGACTACAGGCAGGGGTCTGGAAAGCACCAATCAAAAGACTTAGGACTTTGAATACTTTAAAGAGAATATAAGCGGAGAAAATAAGGTGACAGGTTCTTGAGGGAACTCATGGCTTCAGAGATCCTGTTGGGAAAACATAACCAGAATCATCATTTTCTAAGCCTGTTACTACATGCCGCTGCTGGCTCCAGCCCAGGCAATGCTTTACCCTGCACTCAGGCTGGTGATAAATCCACTTCCTTGTTTGTTCTACTCTAACCCTCCCTTCCCCATCCCTGCTTCCTTTTCCTTGAGTAACCATATGCATTGTTGTCCCATATACATTGTTGTCTTAGGAACAATGTTGCTCTTGGAGCTTTTCTGGCTCAAATAGTTACATGGTTTTTCTCCCTCACATCCATCAGTCACTTTTTGAGGATTTTATCCATGAGCACACAGTATTTGCATCTTTTCTGCCCCTTTAATTTCTTCTGGTCCCCCATCCTTTCATATACTTAAAACGTCTTTATTAAATCATTTCTCCCTCTTCTTCTTCTCCCTTCAACCCCTCCCATGTCCCTGTCTTTACTCCCTCTCAAATTCATGGCCTCTTTTTTAAATTACTATTGTTACACATGAACGTGCACGTGTGTGTGCATATGAATGCACTTATATGCACATGCATATATGTGAATGGATATATAGAGTTGTTTATATGCATATATTTTTAGGACTTTACCACTTGGTATTGGATAACCACTAAGACAGTTTGTTCTGAGGATGACTAACTCTCTTTCTCTCAGTAATTGAGAGTGGCCTGTAGTTCTTCATCTATGGGTAAGACATGGTCAGATTTCCCAAATTCAAGTTGGCATGTCATCCCATGTTGTTACTTTTCAGGTTTGCTATTGCATAGGTAGCTGTACATTGAGATTTCATAGATATAGCTTCACTGTCATATACAGAAGACACACTATCACAGCAGGCTTCATGTTCTTTTGGCTCTTGCAACCTTTCTCTCTCCTCTCCTACAGTGTTCCCTGAGCCTTAGGTGTAGGAGTTGTGGCAATAACAATTGGGGTGGGCACTCCATGGCCAGTTGTCCTCTGCAATTTGATCTGTTGTAGCTTTTTTCTAGTGATCTCAATCTGCTTGGGGTGTGAAGAAGACCTTCTTTGAGAATTGAGAGCAAATATACTGACTGCCCCTTTCCTAAGCCAGTGTGACTCCCAACTTCATTTTAATTTCTTACCTTATACCTACAGATAAATGTAGCACTCATATACTTTCTTTATTTTCTTTTTTTTGTCTCCAGAACAACTCTTTTATTATTTCTTTTTTTTCTTTTTATTCTTTTTTAATTAAAATTTCCACCTGTCCCCGTTTCCCATTTCCCTCCCCCTCCTCCCAAATATTGCCCCCTCCCCCCACTCCCCTTTCCCTCCCCCCACTCCTCTTCTCCCCCCCCCACTCCATTCCCCCTCCCTCTCCATACTGGAGAGCAGTACAAATTCCCTGCCTTGCGGGAAGACCAAGGTCCTCCCACTTCAAGGACAATGGCACTAGGTTTCCATCCTAATACATGAACTGGCTTTGTGGGAGCTTAGCCTGTTTATGTTCACTTTTAAGAGTCCTTGTCTAACCGTCCCCCCTGTTATCCTCTGATATCTGAACGATGAAAAGCTTTTGGATCCATGTCAAATGATGATATCTAGCCTTATAAACATAAAGTATTTACAGTTGATATGTGGGTCAGGTTTCCTATCCTCATGCTAGTAAAATCCAGAATCTGCCTTAGACTCTTGAAACATACGTGGAATTACTTCCAACCTGGTCTCAGCTGGATGACTGTTACATGATTACTCTTTAATTTGCATGAAATGGGATGGTTTATGTGGAAAATTGGCTATTAATAGGACTTAGTATCAATAGAGGTACAAGTGATAACTTTACATAATTAATGTTATTACTTAGTAACACTAAAGTATTTCAGATGTAACACTTACTAGTATTGCATAGAGTTCCTAGTCTTCTAGTTATTTGCATGCCAGGTATTTGCATGTTGCATCTTAAACAGCTTTAAGAACTAGTGTTCCACTGGAGATAATGTGTTTCCTGGAGGTGCTATGTTGCACATGAACCTTCTTCTATTTGTGAATTGTATTGTTTTTTAAATGTATATTATATATGTGTGATCATTTTTAAAATAAATTGGCTTTAATCAATGGATGCCAATTTGTTGAAACCTTAGTTTTCATTCAGTGGCTTAATTAGTTACCTTAATCTGCAGAATTACAAATTAAGAATGACAAAAATATGTTGAAAATCATCAGTAGTCCTAAAGGAAAATAGATGTAGTTGAGAAATTTTCCAAACGTCTCTTTGCAAGTTAGTTTAGAAGTTCTTATTAGTGCATTACAAAGAAGATTAACTTCTGTGGTTCATTAATGTTCTTCTACCAAATGCAAAAACCCTGGGTTTGAAGGGAAGAAGTGCTGTTTTTCTCTATTGTTAAACTGTGACAAATTACTTCTACATAAATATTGACTCCTTTTGTTTAGTGTTGAGTTTTTGCAGCTCTCAAATGATAAGACTGTGCCAGTAATCATTTAAAAATTAAGAGCCACTACTGAAATGATGTAATACTTTTTTGGCGATTAAAAGTGGTGGCCATACTGAACGCAGTGTATGACCTAACTAACACTTCATTCTTCATGATGATTGATGTGATGTCTGGAAATTAAATAAATAGAAAAGAAGTCTGAAATATTAGTAAGTTATTCCAGCAATAGACGTCAGCAGGTAATGACGGTGATGTGATCTTTATGGACAGGAGTTTGTGTTTTCTCAATTTTACCACATTAAGATAAAATACTAAGAATGCAAGGCATGTCTATCATTTGTTTTTAATCTCTTTTTGACTATTTGTATAGATGTATTAAAAATTAGCTAAATGAGTTTAAAATGGATAAAAACAAATCATGCGATGAAATCTAATGGTTAAGTCATGAACTTAACCTTGTCTATTCCGCCTTACTTTGTTGAATTAAAGTGAACTATCAATATAACAATTGAATGTCTTTTAACCTAAATTTCTTAACTGGTCATCGAAATTATGTATTCAGACAGGTATCAGCCATTGCTAAAGTAGGAAAACCATTTCAAAATTATCTTTAGTAGAACTGTTGAGAGAGGGATCATCCTGTGATATGCTTATAAAATTGTTTATTATTAGGTTTGTGATATGTCAGTAGAGTGAAAATCAGAAACTTTGCTTTCAGGTAATAGTTCTAGGTTTGCTCTACCACTGTGTTCAAAATGTTCTTTCTTACATGTGTGTCTATATGTACACTGTGTAGGATAATTTGGTATGTAAGACACACCTGCATTATATCATAGCGCTTACTGTAACCTTCCATGTCTTCAGAATGGAGCTGGAGGTGAAGCTATTTTACTTAGATAGTTATAGTTTTCCAGTGTTGGATTTTCGTAGCAAGTAATACATTATGAGTGTATAATAATGTTTTATTCCAGGGGATAAAAGGGTTATGTTTCAGACAACTATTCTAAATGCTTTTCAAATATCATCTACAGATACTTTATTAAATAATCCTCCCAAGAACCCATGAAGTCAGAATTATTATGTCCACTGTGTAGATTAGACTGCTGAGGTATAGGGATACTGGTATGTGGTTGAGCTTGGGCATGGGTGAAAACAACCAAGACATTCATGACTGTATTCAATGGTAGTATGTTATCCACTATAGACTCAGTGTGTGTGTGTGTGTGTGTGTGTGTGTGCATGTGGCAATAGTGTTTGTGTTGAGGTTGGAGAATAGCTGAGAAGAGTTTTTTCCCTCCTATGGACCTCAGGAGTTTATTGGCAGTAAATGCCCTTTGAGCCATCTCACTGCTTACAGAGCTTCCTTCTATTATTTGTAGAATTTCTAAAGCTCAGAGCAGAAACATAATGCATGCAGAGAATGTAGAAAATTATGAAGCTACAGTATAGAATAAAATTCAGGCAAACAGATTAGTAAATATTTATACTTCAGAAATAACTAAAATAATAGATCTAAAGAATTAAGAATGTTACGCTGTGTGTAGACCTAGGAAAGAAGAGAGACGCTAATATGCGTGTGTATAATCACCAGGACCCTGGCTGCAGGGACGTGGAGTCCTTTAGTTGTAACAAATCTAGACTCAGATTGCTATAAGAATGAATGATCTGAGCATGCCCACTGGCTATCTGCTGCTTTTTATTCTCATTGTTATTCAATCCCTTCTGCTCCCCCTCCTCTTTTGATTGCTCTTTTAGCTTTGGCACCAGCCATACTGAGTGTAATAGCCAGATACACTTCAAGTTTCAATGATTCTTAAATATGAACAAAATGTTTTTCATACATTATGAGACTCTTATTTAAACTATAAAGAATGATTTAACAAACATTTAATGTTTTCATGGCCATTTTGAGGAGAGAGCAGTAGCTGTTATTATATTATACACTGAAGTATTTCTCAGCTGCCTGAGATTCTCAAGGCTGAATTTGTTCTGCTAGGGCTTAGAGTTAAAGAAGGGACTGCATTTATTCTTGGAAATACCATCACAACCTAATTATAATGATTCCACAACTGGGTCACAGCACCAGCATAAGAAGCAGTGAGACAGTTTTATGGTGCAGTTTGTTTTTATTTCCATGTCTACGTACAACCAAAATTACCTAAAAATACCCACTGAAAGACACTAATTATTTACACATGAGCGTAAAATGCAGCGCAGATGTGAGCCATTAAGCCAGCTAAAACACACATTGAATAGAAGTTTCCCACCTCGTGACTGCCTGGTAAATACCATGTGCTGACTTCTGTGCTGTAGGTAGTGAGTGCCGTTGCTTGACACCGACTGTCCATGCCCAGAAATGCAGGGCAAACCCAGAGATGCTGGGAAGATGGGACAGGATAGGGAAACTGGGAGGATCCCCTTAGGTTCATGTTGTAAAACACATTTTTCTTATTTAACTATTTTAAACTTCTCTCTGTGAAGCAATAATGATGCTCCTGTGTTTGCTGGTAGGTGTGTAGGGTGGTACCCATCTTTATTTTGATCTTTTGTGCAATAGCATACAGTGTTGAATGAGCCTAAGTACGCCATTGACTGAAACCTTCTGACATGTTTTTGCAGCAGCTCGTGGACATAAATTGTTAGTAAACAGTTCTCTGAAAGTGGTTTTTTTTGTTTTTTGTTTTTGTTTTTGTTTGTTTGTTTTTGCTACTCAATAATTTCCCAAATGCCAAGCATTTGGAAGACCAAGGATTTAGCTCTAGGTAGCTTTAGGATTATTCATCTCCCAAATTTGAAATATTTATACTAGTGAAATGCAATTTAAGTATAGATTTAATTTTTCATAGTTACAATAAGGATTTAAGTTGTTTTGCATCCCTAGAAACCAATTGAAAAGGCCCCGCATTTTAAAGACAGTACATCCTCTGTAAGCACCAAGTTCTAGGTTTAGGGTGAACTTCTGAGTCTCTGGGCTGCTTTCCCTGCCTCCAGCTCTATCACACACAGAAACAGTTTACCAAATCCGTTTCCCGCCACTCATTGCAACCTTGGATTGAGTCTTGGCGCTTTGCTTATTATTAGCAACTGTAAAGTCCTGAATGTGAATTCTTTCCTGTCATGAACCCAGGCTGCTAGCTGGGAGTAGAGCCGTGCTGTCTGGATGCTCTGCTCTGACTGTGTCCCTGCATTGACCAAAGCTGTCTGGCTGCTTCCAGTTGTTGAGCCGAGAGATCCTCAAGATCGTGATTTTTCACGTACATTTCTTTCCTTTACTTGAGCTATGTTCTTAGCTCACCGCTGGCTTACTGATAGTTTTTCCCTAGGACCGATCCCACCGTCCTCTCAAGGCTCACTTACTAGTCTACTTGGGCCTTTTTCTCCTGTTTGGACTTAGGACACTCACTATCCACATCGTTTTTCCTGCACCAAGTAATAAGGGATTTTATTTCTCTGCTTGTTGGCTTTATGTGTATCTGAGTGCAGCTCCTCTCTCTGGCTGGAAGTAGAGGCAGGCCGGCTGGACCTCGTGAGCGTCGGATTCATCTTCTGGGTTTTCATTTTGGCTCCGAGCAAGCTGCTTTATTTAAGCCTCAGTTCTCTTCTCTATAAAGCGGGCCTGGTAGTAGCTCCCAAACATGAATTTTAATTTGCGAAGTCATTTTTATGAAACTCTGGTGAACTCAG
This sequence comes from Chionomys nivalis, assembly GCF_950005125.1. Lineage (NCBI taxonomy): Eukaryota > Metazoa > Chordata > Mammalia > Rodentia > Cricetidae > Chionomys > Chionomys nivalis. The sequence goes on along the minus strand of NC_080102.1, from coordinate 47,303,913 downwards.
TGGCACACCTTGCACATTTGACAAGCAGATGTATCGACTCTTCGTAAAAATGAAACATCATATTTAACATCTGCCCATGATTCATGGGGCTTCCCCTGGGTTATTCAATGGCCAGAGGTCCTCCCTGCAGAGCTTCGAGGATAGCCAAGATGTCTGAAGTATCTGGGCTACCCTGGAGCACCGGGCTTCTTCCTATTGCCAGTCTGCTTTCGCAGGGCATGGATCCAGACGGTAGCAGAGCACTAGTCTTATGATCTAGTGACACGGCAGTGCCTGGAAGCTCAAAATAACAAACTGGTTCTGTGACTAAAGTGTGAAATTACATGTGGACTTGGAGGAAAGCAGCATGGTAAAATCCATTCATATTGGGCTTATTTTTGGAATTGAGAATTCTGTATTTCAGTAACAAAAAATGTGAACGTGATGCGCAAGATGTCTATTGCACAATAGTCTGGGAACTTATGAGCTTTAATCCTTTTATCTATTTTAGGACTTTCTGGGCCAAGTGTTTTGTACATTGGGGGAGATTGTTGGTTCACAGGGAAGTCGTCTGGAAAAGCCAATAGTGTAAGTACTTTTTAATTCAGACAGTGACCTGTCAACTCTGGCGTTTCTATGTTAGCCATTTGGAACTCATGAATATATGGTTATAGAAGAAAAATGAGTTTTAAAATTTGTACTGGAATTTTCTCTTTCAGTAACTAATTTTGGCATTTTAATAAAGAATGTATTTCAGCTGTCATATGCTCTACAAAAAAGATGTTCAAAAACCAAATTGATCAGATTTGAAAGGAAATGTACTGTATTCTTTTTGTTTATGCTGTTAGATTTAACACTTTGTGGAAAATAAATTCACTTCTTTAAGTCAGGACATATGTGTAGCTCTACTTTCAAATCCTTTGTTCAATAATTGTGCTTTTGATGATTGAAATTTTAATAGTTAATTGCGACATTGCTTTCCCTGGGCAGAGATGTATGCAACCATGTTCACTACAATAAAGCATCTGTGACGAACCAAAGAAGTGATTGCATCCACAGGCAGTGTGGGGGAACCAATGAGTTCACTGAATGTATAGAAACATGGGTCCGTGGTTCCTTACAGATTAGCAGTGAGCTGCACCACCGAGAAGTCCCACCTCAGCAGAAGTGATAGCCTACCAAACACTGTACTGCCTCCTGTGTCCGGTACCCTCTGAGACTGCCTGTAGCTGTAGCAGCAGTGTGTGTGGCTGGTGTGTGGTTGTTCACTGTGGTCCCCTTCTTCCGCGAGGGAAGATCAGCAGGACATGTGCCAGCAGCTACTCTGATTTGAGATGGCAGCGGCCCTGGCATCCCCAGAGAGCAAAGCACAGAATTCCCTGATTGTTTTTACCAGATAAGTTGGTGGAGGAAGCAGTGTGGGATTCTGATGACTTTGATTTATTTATTTATAAAAATCAAGAGTTCCAGGAAATCCCAATCAACAACTGAGAACTAAGCGCAATGTCCAAACTTGAGGAAAATTTGAAGCCCTGTCTTCACCACATCACAAAATAAATATGTCAAAGCAACTAGTGTTCATAAGGATTCCTGGTATAGCATGAATCTAACTTTAGTTTTATCTGAGAAAAAAATTTCTCATTACATCCTCTACTATCTTAATGGTACCTTTAATATTTTTCAAGAGAGAGCATACACAGTAGAGCGTGAAATTTTCATTTCAAATCAGAGAAATGGAAGAGACAACTGGCAGTCATATTTTTAAATTGGTGGCTTTATTGAAAAATTATAACTGCTCTATTTTTTTCCTCTAGCAAAAGAATTCTTTTATTAATTTTAAACATCTTTTAAAAGTCGAAATTATTATCTTCATTGGGGTGTGTGTGATGGCTAGAGTATAGCATAAGAGTGTACCCTTGATTCAGCTAACACAAAATTTTCATTGGAAGAGGCAAACAAATGTGAACCCAAGCTAAGAGGTAACAGTGCCTAGGGTAATGATTGGAAGACTAACTAACCTTAGGAGAATTTAGTAGTTACTGAGTTGAGCTGGTTTTGCACAACTGTCCTTTGGTTTTGCTAAGTGGTGCTGAGGCTGGGCAGTCATGAGAGAGAGCCTTAATACCTTGACATGATAAGTGTGGATTCTAATTATTGTGTTTCATCTATAGCAGATTTTGAAATAAGACTTATTTGTTTTGATATTGTATATATGCCATAGAATGACATATGATGCAGTCCCCTTAGATGTCTAAGTATACGTGTGTCCTGACTGAACCATTTTTCTCAGGAAAATAAACACTAAGTAGATGTTGTGTGGTAGGCTTCTTATTTGAGAGTGAGATTTTGAGAGATTCCCGAGGACATGCGCTAGGCAACACGTACCAGTAGAAGTGGGTAATGAACTGCAGAGTTGAATATCATAGAGACTGGTCACGAAAGAAAACAGCAGCTATAGAGATTGCAGGAAGGGTGTGTCTGAGGGGAGGATGTTGAGTACTTTAGACAAGTGGAACAGAGGAAAAGCAAAGGAAGTTGAGACACTGATGGTGAAGAGAGCAAAGCCAAATGTGATTATCTTGCTGGTGAAATGACATTCTGTGAGCTCGGCAATTGCTTCTACTCAGGTGAAGAGGGGATTGAAATATTCACATGTAGTTTCCAATCCCACTGTTCAAAAACTCCATCTTTGAGAGAGGCATGTGTCTAGAAGACACAAATGGCCTGAAAAATAAGGCCCACAGGCTAAGATGGAAGTTCAGGGTCTTCCAGTCTTCCGGTGACGATGCAGTTTCTAGGTCTTCCGGTCTTCCGGTGACGATGCAGTTTCTAGGCAAAAAGCACTTTACTCCATTACCTAAGCCTCTAATGAATTTGTTGTTGTTGTTGTTTGAAAACTTGCAGTTGTGTTGAGAAATCCAGGGAAACACTTTCCCTACAGCTGTGTTGGGTTGTCTGCATTGCCAAGGCAGTTCTCCAAAGAAGCTGAACTTCCCATAGATTCTCCCAAGTTCCCACCCATTCTTGTGGATCCACTGACATCATTTCTGCCTATTTTTACCATTTTCCATGATTCCATCTAAGAGGATGTTTAAAGTATCCAGCAACTTCTAGGAGAAACCTCTTAAACCAATTCGTTAATCTCCTCCCTCTGCTTTCCTCCCTCTTCCCTCTTCCTTGGTTATGGATGTGGAAGGACCTGTACACTCTGGACAGCCCCGTGCCTTGTGCTTTGGACCTTGGGCTACATAAGTATAGGAAGAAGCTGAGAAATACTCACAGGCATGCATTAATTTGTTGTTCAGTGGATGTGCTGTGGCTTCCACTTCCTGCCACTTTGACTTCTATGAAATGGTAGGTTGTCATCCTCTCTGGGAGCCAAAGAGACGCTTCTTCCCTTCAGTTGCTTTGGTTGGTATACTTTATCATGGCAACAGAAAGAACTAAGACAATGTTATTCAATATTTCAAAAATTAATGTATTTCATAGGGACGTCAGATGTTTGAGCGACACAGGATAAACAGAAAACTTGTCTCTTTCTGTGGGGTGGGGAACAGTATCCAAAAAACTGCATGTTCTGTAAAGGCCAAGGGTAGTAGATTCTAATACTAATCCCTTGTATGTCTGGCACTAGCTTGTGAACTTTATGTATGACGGGAGTTTAGTACTTAGTTGAAACAGTTTTTCTGCTTGTTTTTGTGTATAAACTCTGGGAAGAGCTCCAGAAATATAAGTGTTTATTTCCAAAAAGGAAGGTGTCCACAGTAGGATATTCACAGTGGCATTTGACTCTGTGCTATTCAGAAATTCTGGCAGCCGCAGTTAGTGTCATGGAGACGAACACTTCTGGATGGGAAGATATAGAAAGACATGGCAAGTCATGAAAATTTGCAGAAAATGTATTTATGTTCATCAAAAAACATCTTTGAATGTCACCAATAGAGGCAAACCTCAGAATGGTTAGTCTGTTATTCTGTGGAGATGTGACATTTCCTTCATCCAGATGAGACTTGCATGTAACTCCTATAGACATTCTCATATGAGAAAAATGAAGCAATATTCACTATACTGAGCAAATAATAAAGTGGTGAGAGTTCTTATTTCTCTGTCAGATAAAATATGGGCTTAATGCATGCCTTTCCTGAAAAAAAAAAGTCTTTATTAGAAAATAATTATGATCAGGAAACTGCTAGACTTGAGTGTGAAAGCTGAAAAGGCCTAGTTATTCCTAATCTTGTTAAGTTCCCCAGTTCCCCATTAAATGAACAGCTACAATTCCCTGCTTATATGAGTGGAATTAGGACGGCTTAGACTGATGTTTGTAGGCCATTTTTATTATCATGAATTATCATGAATGTAGAAAAGAATTCAGGAGGTTTTTTTTTCCCCCCCTCAAAGAGATTCATTCACTTTGGTTTGGAAACTGATTGCAGGTTGTCAGCAAAAGCATAGTTCAAACCAAGGAAATAAAGAGGAATATTTAATCCTGTGCTCCAGAGGTTGATATCACAATGGTAGATGGATAATGGGAGTTGAAGATGATTTTTTTTTTCTTTTTTTGGTTTTTCGAGACAGGGTTTCTCTGTAGCTTTGGTGCCTGTCCCAGAACTAGCTCTTATAGACCAGGCTGGCCTTGAACTCCCAGAGATCTGCCTGCCTCTGCCTCCGGAGTACTGGGATTAAAGACGTGCGCCACCACCGCCCGGCGGATGATTTTGAAAATGGCCTTCAAATTTCTGTAAATAGCTGGATAGATCCAGTGTAAATGCAGGGAGTTCAGATAAGAGGAAGGTGTTCCTTTGAGCTTGCCATACTACTCCACAAGCTGTGGAGGCAGGTGGGGCTTTCTGTGTTAGCCTAAGCTTCTTGCTTCTGAAATCTTCCTGCCAATGTTATGAATGAAGGTAACAAATAAGACATGATCTATTACTTTAGAAGACAAATTATGAGTTAATTACTACATATCTTTGTGCACTGAATGAATATCCCAGGTATCATCTGACTTAAATATCATGACTGCCTTAAAGGATGCTCCTTCTCCAGTGTTTAGTAATCTAAGCAGAAAAACATTTCATAGATACTCGAGTTTCCTTCACGTAGACATCCACAGCTGATTCTTTCTTTAGCCTTCCCCTCTTGTATGGGACATAACTTGAAGATTTTAAATTCAGTTTATGTGTGGAATCACCTTGGCTCTGTGGTGAGGAAACTAGCAGGTGAGGAAAGCTTTATGCTCCTTTGTTTTTGCTGTTATTTTTGAGACAGGGTTTCTCTGTGTAGCCCTGGCTGTCTTGGAAGTCACTCTGCAGACCAGGCTGGCCTCAAACTCAGAGATCCTCCTGCCTCTGCCTCCTGAGTTCTGGGATTAAAGATGTGTGCCACCACGTACTGTTCAATAGTGAGGAAAGATTTTTATGGGGCAACTTTGGAATATTAACCATTCTGACCTGTAATAGGGGACACAGATTTCAAAACAACAACAACAACAAAAAACCTGTCACTTATTAAGTATGTTCGGAAGCAAAATGTCCCTGAGAGAAAGACTTCAAGTCCCCTCTTCTATGGTAGTGGCACAATTTTATATGAGCAAGACAAATATCAAGTATATAAACTGACAATCTGATTGCGTCAAGGTATGGTGGAAGGGAGGTTTTTATTATAGATATTATAGAGAACAATCAGAGGCATCTAGAAGATTCCAGAACAGGTAGAGAAAGTAGTAGACTGAACATGGCCAGCAGTCTGGACCAGGTCATAAGAGGAGAAAGGAAGGGAACAAGAGAGAAAAACAAAGAGAGGGTAAGCAAAGGAGACCAGGGGCCTGCACAACCGAAACAGAAGGGTTCTAAGGACCATGAGAAGCTGGGAGTAGGGAAACCCATGGTCTGGAAAGAGTTTAGGGTAAGAAGCATGGTCTGAGAAGAGCCAGGATGCCAGCATGGACTCTTAAATGTGCAACAGCTACTCTGATACTGAGGGAGCCCGGAGGCCAGTGTGTGCTTTGGTTTCTAATAATCACCACCTACAGCCATTTGTTCCTTCGCCCAGTGAGGAGGAAATGGCTTCTTTGGTAGAGGAAAACAGACTTCACAGACTTCTGAGGAATGCTGGCTTTTATCTAACTGCCAGAATTTGGACTTGACACCAGGAAATATGCTTGAGTTCATTTGTCAGAACTGTGTGAAATCTGCCCCTAGCATTCAATCTTCTGCCTTCTTGTTCTGTTGTAGAATTCCTAGGGGGACAGTATAATTATTTGCAGTCTGTTTTAGGAGTCTTAGGAGAAGGGAGAGGCAGAAGTTTCTCCTCTCCAGCAGTGATTCCTACAGTCAAATCTGAGCCATATATAAGTACCTGAAGAAGAGAATGTTTGTAAGAGTGGAGGATGTTCTTACAGTATCTGCTGTTACCTTTACCTGCCAACACCCTGTGGGCCAGGTAACAATTGTCATCATTCTTGTATACCAGGAAACAGCCAAGAGTGGGGTTCTAGAGAATCAAAATGTAAATGGATGCCATTGGCTTCTGAGCTCATAGGCTTAACCATAACACCTGGTGTTGCCATCCACACACTGTGTTTATTTACAGCTTTGAAGGAAGTTACAAAGCCCCATTTTGTTGGTAACATAAAAGATTTCATTAGGAAATCAAGGACTCCAACTCTCAAGAATGAGCCTCCCCTCCCATATCTCTCTCCTCCCTGCTTCAAGAGCAGCCCACTGCCCCATCTTTCCTTAAGGTGAACTGGGCTGACCTGTGGTACGCAGAGACACCACAGTATAATTATGGAAGACAAAACGTGCAAAAAATAAAAAAAAAATCATTCCAATTTGGGAATGAATCAGACAAGGACACAGTTCTTCTTTGAAGAATCATCGCTTTCGATCTTCAATGTGGTGACTCAAGAGAGCCCAGTGTCCCCCTCATCGCTGTCTCATTCTGGTACTGTAGGCTTCCTTGCTTTAATGTTTTGTTTTTGTCTTTCTTTGGTGAGCCGTCTGTCCCTGAAACAGCTAAAATCTGTGGCTCTTCACAGTGTCAAAATGTATACAACGACAAATTCACAAAGTTCGGTGGTTTCAAGGGAAGCAATTTGTCAGCTAATTCCACCTACTCCAGTATCCCAGATTAGGCAAATGTAGGTTATTTTATTCCACTCTTAATGGCTAATATTAACTGTAATGATAATAATGGATCCTAGCTCACGGCACACCGTAAACATGTCTATGTCCCTACACGCATAGATGCCTTTTGTGGAATGTAAACAAATGAAAGAGGGCAGCTGGCGAGTTCCAAAGGCTTCAGACCTAAGCTGAGACAGAGCCTTATGGGTAATGAGGAAGCAGCCCAGTGTCTGGAGGATGTTGCTGGAACTGCTGAGGTGACACCAGACAGGAAATCTCTAAAGTCTAGCCACAGGGGAAGACTGAACTGGGGTCTGAGAACAGGAAGCAGTGGGTTCAAGTCCAGACAAGGGAAAAGGTCCAATACGCTGCATCAACAGCATAGGCCTGAGTGGAGCTGAAGCTTTGAGGACTGACAGAGACTCTTCTGTTTGCCAGTGCTTGGTGCTAACACCAGGTATCAGATGACGGTTTGGTGTGGGGTTTGGTGTGGAGCCGGATTGTCACAGAGTTAGGCGTGTATATTTTATGAGGTCCATGCAGGAGAGTTGTACCATTCCTGGGTCTGGGTGTCTTGTAAATTCTTGCTTTCGGTTTTTTCTGACTCGATTTTAACATGCCCATGGCCATCACAGTCTCAATTCACCCCAGTAAGCTAACAAGGTGGCTCATTTTCCATTCCCCCAAATACATTATTTGTAGCTTGTGGGTTCACCCAGGGGCTACAATCATCTTCCTACCTAACATGGAGTCAAACTGCTTATGAAATGGAGGGAGCGTTCTAGGGCAAGGCGTTTCGAAGCCTGAAAATCCACCATTTAATACAGTATTGAGTAACTTCTAGAGGGGAATGCCTGATCTCAACCTCATCCCTCAGGAGCTTTGTACACAGTTTCCACTACAAGGTTCATATTGTCCTTGGAGGAAGAGACGTAGATACGGTGTTAGTTTTTGTGTGTTTGTTTCGTGGTCCTGGTGTATTCAGCCTTCACGGGGGCACAGTGTCTGTCATTCTAGAACTAGGTACAGTCACGGGACGTCAGTCTCTGAGAATACACCCCAGTGAGTGGAAAACCTTCAATGTGCCCGAATGCCTGATCTCTGCTTTGAGAGCAGAGTCGATCACACGCTCTGTAATCACAGAAGCCGTGCAATCGGATCTTAATTCAGACAGAGTCAGTCTGAGGCAGGATTCCAAATACAGATAACTGCGCAGGCAACTGGCATTTGTAAATAAAGTCACTTCTCATGTAGGCTTTCAGCCCTTTGGGCAAATGGATTCAGTTGTGGTTTTAAAAATAAGCTTGCAGTTCATCCTTGGCGGCATCGATTTTTCTGAGCCTCATATTGAAGTCCATTCCTTGCCTCATAAACATCTTTGATTACTTGTTTGTTTGTTTCTAAATTCTCTGTTGTTTTTCTTAAGCACAAAAGCTCAAATCCTGAGTTAAATAGGACAACAGAGAAATGGTTATGGTTCTTCTTTCTTTCATGAAGCAGGACACATGTAGCTCGCCGGGACAAACCAAGAGCATTCTTTTAGCACAGGCTGGAGGCCAAGATCTTTCCCATCCCATCCCCAAATAACAATTGCCAAAATCCTTAAAAGGAGAAACATCACACCGCTGTTATGATACAGATTTGCTGTGTCTTATGAAAAATAATAATTCAGTATATGTTTATAAAAGTAAATAATGTGAAGTAATAGATTTCTATGCATTTCTTGATAAGCATTTTATTTTCTTTTACATTCTCTGGTGCTGGGAATCAAACTCAGGACCTAAAGTAAGCTGGGAAAACTCTGTTCTGGTGAAACTCACCTCTTCTGTTTGTTCTGCATGTAAAAGCCTTACATTTGTTTCTTAGGAGTTGGGATGAAGGTTTTAGATTATAAAACCTTTGCTATAAATGGAATCACTATAATATAAAGGCAGAGAGTAAGTTCAGTAATAGTAGCTTAATATTTCTTTTTTTATTTTTTGTAGCTTAATATTTCTATAAATAGATAGGTAATCTAGCTAGTTAAAGCCACATAAATAACATCTTAAATACTTTTGACATATGAGGTGTTTAAGAATCGCCATTCTGAAGCCAGGAGGTGGTGGCACACGCCTTTAATCCAGCACTCAGGAGGCAGAGACAGGCGGATCTCTGTGAGTATGAGGTCAGCCTGGTCTAAAAGAGCTAGGTCCAGGACAGACTCCAAAGCTACAGAGAAACGCTGTCTTAAACAAACAAACAAACAAACAAACAAAAACCCATTCTGGTAATCAAAGCAATTAATAAACCAATTTGACTATGAGAGGGCTGTGCCAATCTGTCTGAAAGCATACACAGCAAAATTTTCATAACAGATCAATTGTCAAAAGTACAATTCAAGATTGTGTGAGACAGAATACATATCAGGATCATGGACAGAATTTACACAATTGGTAACAGAAGCCTTTATAAGGGCTGTCCAGCCCCTGGTCTGGAGAGCTCAGTATAGAAAAAAGAGCAAGTGGCAAAGGAGTGTAGAAATTGCTCCTGGTTGCTGCCTGCTGATGTGGGGGCAAAGCTGGGGGTCCTGAAGGCTGGAATGCAGCGGAAACCCAATCAACACCAGCTTCAGCCACAGCCTTGATTCAGCAAATGCACACCACCATTCAGGTCAACTCTTTATCTAGATAGATTTCATTACAACTGGCCACTCTAAAATAAAGGAATCCAAGATTAGTAGATAAAGTTAGTGTTCTAGAAAAAGGTATCTTTTTATGGTAAGTAAGATTCAAAATATTCAGGCACACTCAACAACATCATATTACATTAACTACTATAGATTTTTATGTTACTCCTTTAAAGGTCAGAGATATTCTGGGATTCATTGTAATCTACAAGGTATTTAGACTAGTTCTCAGCCTGCCATCAATGTAGATTATGTTATGAATATTGGTTATAAATATATACAGTTGATTATAGATTATAAATATTTATTAAGCACAAAAAGAATTGCCATTCTTTACTACTGCAATGGCTGCCTTCTTTTTTTCAGTGTTAACACGACACCATGCCTATAAAGCAAGATCCCATTTGGTTCAGGGTGACAGATGAACTTCTTGATGAAGACAATGGTTCAAATTTTAAACCACGTTTTTACGTTCAGTTGTCTGGAATATGAGATATTTTAAGAGCAAAAATTGTTCACTTTGATAACCAATTTAGCATAATTTTGGAAATGAAATTTTGTTAGTATATAACATATTGCAGAGGAGGATAAATATATCACAAATTAAATCCATCACTAGTTTTAAAAAGTTGCACTTGGGCAACTCTTTTATTTTGGGAAATGATGTACCTTATCCTATAATTACACATGGAAAGAATACTCCAATACACAATAAGTAAGTTTCTTTTTGTTCGAGTGTTTTCATCTGTGAGATTTTTAAGTGGATGTGCGTTTGTGTTTGTTTAGAAGGATGTCAGAGGTCTCTGGGCCAGGGGAAGCTTATGCTGTTGATTCGTCTGGCATATCTCACAGGAAACTACTCACAGTGAGCTGTACATAGTGTATCCTCTGTGTTCTGTCTTTAAGTGCAGGTGCACTGAGTATAGCAGCAGCAGCAGCAACAGCAGCACCAACAGCAGCATCAATTTCTCATAGTGTCCTTTGTAAACCTCTGTACAGTCACCTCTGAGCTCAATGAGGCAATCTGGTTTTACCAGTAATTTTCACGTCTCTTTAGGCACACTGGTGTCAAGTTGGATGCCACTTAGCTTCCGTGTAATCTAAAAGAAAATAGGAAATAGAAATGAAATAGAAATCTCATTTATCACAGTTTTTCCAAGCTGGGTAGCCCTTCCATTTTGCTTGTAGCAGTGCGGTAATTTTCTAGAAGACAGGAGACAAGAGCCAGAAAATATGCCTTGTTGGGTGATCAGTAATAAGCTCTTAGAACTGTGGGAAAAGAAACCTTTACTATGAAGCAGGCCAGTCTTCTAGCTGATGCTAGGGCCTCTTAGTCACTTCTCCATACCTGGGCTACTGGAGGAAGATTTATTTAACAATAGATTAATGCTATGTGTGCATGTGTGCCCATATAAGTGGTCATGCATGTGTGTGTGTGTGTGTGTGTGATGTGTGTGCAAATGTCTGCAGGTACAGATGTGTGTGCACACATTTGCAGACCAGGAAAGTCCAGTGTTTTATCCTGTCTTTGCCTTATTTGCTTGAGAAAGGGTCTCTTACTGAAATTTGAGTTCAGTTGGAAACCAACCGTCCTCCTATCTCCATGGCATGGACAAGAGGTCAAACTCTGCTTTTTACTTGGGTGATGACATTTGAACTCAGGTTCTCACGCTCGCGCTGAAAGTGTTCTGACCTGCTGAACAATCTCTCCAGCCTGGAGAGTTTTACTCCTATGAGCTTCTTGGTTTTACTGTCCTGGTAATCTGACAGCCAGGGAATAACAGCCACATGACTGGACAGGGCTGAGGTAGCTGTCTAGAATGTCACAACCCCTTTCAGGGCCTCAGCAGAAGGTCAAAGTGACAGTATGAGGTTTACCAGGCCTGTGTGTGATTCACTCTGCCCTGCCTTTTTACCTTCAGTCTACTTAGAATCTCACACTTTGTTTGTCTTTATGCCTGGCTCCATCTTCCATGGGGTACCACGAGTCTCATCTAGTTACCTTCTCTGTCCCTACAGCATGTAGTCTGACTATAGTGTATCCCTGGAGCAAATCCAAGCAGGTTTTGCCTATATCAGATCACACCCTTACCTCAAAAAGAATAAGCTAGTTTATTCTGGAGCCAAGTATCGATAATTGTGGTCCAGAAATACAGATTCATGTCACCCCAATATCCCAAACTCCGTGTTTCAACACGGTAACAGTTTCGTTCAGTTTTTATAGTAACAGAGCAAAGCTGTAAAATCCCTAAGAGAGACGTACATGAATCTTCCTGGGAAAGGGAAAGAGACAAGATCTCCTGAGTAAACTGGGAGTGTAGGGGGGAGGGGAAGGGTAGAAGGAAAAGAAAGGAGCAAAGGGGGGGGGCATGAGAGATCTGGAAGGCCTAGTTGTGGGAAGGAGAGAGGAGGAGAACAAGGAAAGAGATAATCTTGATAGAAGGGACCATTAAGGGGTTAACGAGAAACCTGGTACTAAGGGAATTCCCAGGAATCCACACGGATGACCCTAGCTAAGAAGTTAGGCAATAGTGGAGAGGGTACCTGAACTGCCCTTCCCCTGTAATCAGATTGGTGACTACCCTGTCGTCATAGAACCTTCATCCAGCAACTGATGGGAGCAGATGCAGAGATCCACAGCTAACTAAGCACTGGGCAGAGCTCCTCAAGTCCAGTTGTAAAGAGGGAGAAGCGATAATGTGAGCAAAGGGGTCAAGACCATGACGGGGAAACCCACAAACAGCTGACCTGAGCTAGTGGGAGCTCACTGACTCTGAACTGACAGTGGGGAACCTGCATAGGACTGAACTAGGCCTGTTGAACGTGGGGGACAGTCGTGTGGCTAGGGCAGTCCATGGGGCCACTAGCAGTGGAACCAGAATTTATCCCTACTGCATGAACTGGCTTTTTGGAAGGATACCTTGCTCAGCCAAGATACAGAAGGAAGGGCCTTGTTCCTGCCTCCAGTCACCTGATGGACTTGTTGACTCCTGATGGGAGGCCTCGTCCTCTCTGAGGTGTGAATGGGAGATAGGACCAGGGGAAGGTAGAAGAGTGGGAGGAAGGGAGGGAGAGGGAATTGGGATTGGTATGTAAAATAAGAATGTTTCAAAATAAAAAAAAAATTGAAAAATATCAAGGCCCTTTTAAAGTACATTGTTGGGAGCATCAGCTAGGCAGGTTAGAGCCAGGCAGGGAGATCTGCTAGAGGCCCCAGACGTTATCTGATGACACACCCTTAGCCTTAGGGTTGGTGGAAGTCCATTTCCAAAGGATTTATCTGATAATCAGGGATGGTTAGATAAGACTCTGAGATGGGTAAGGAATGGAGTGCTATAAAGGAACCTGATTAGAGCTGGAGGTAATTTGGCTCCAGGCCTGAAATAACCAAAGGCTTTGTAATCACTGAAGTTCTAATCAGTTCACAGCCCTTGTAGGATCTTTAGATCTCAAAGCCACCACTGACCCCAGGTGTCTAACCATAGGGCTGTGACTAGCGGGAGCATGTTTGGCTGTTCTGTCTTCAATACTCCTTCACTGTACGTAGCATTCTGTTGCAGAAAGATACTTCATTATAAGTATGTCCTTTGAGTATGTCCCTCTTCCTCACAATACAAGTATTCACCAGATGGTGTGGAGTCGTAGATAATTCAGTGCCATGCCCTAAGTTAAAAAGAAGAGTGAGTTTCCCACCGCAGCCTTACATTATCTGAACTTAACATTTCCTATGTCAATCCCACATCTGGAATTAACAGACAATTTAAAATAATACATAATAAAACAAAAGTATAATATTAATAAATACTAATTCTATAATAGAACTAGAATGTCTTGAACATTTGGCCTGTGCTTTGATTTGGTTTGGCTTTTATTGTTTGACAGTACTGAGTGGAGTTTGAACTCAGGACCTTACACACGAGAGGCAAGCACTTACCACTGAGCTGTACAGCCTATTCTGCACCATTATTAGTAGACATATGATATTTAAAATTACACAATTACTTTGAGCTGCCAAGTGAAGACTCTGAGTTTCGAAGTGATTAGGTAGCTTGCTAAAGGTAACTGTCAGTTGGTTTAAAATGAGCTCTGCTTAAATAACAATAATAATGAGGATGCTAAGATAGAGGCACATATATCTAATCTACATGGGAAGTAGAAAAAGACAAGATCTCCCTAGTAAATTGGGAGCTTGGGGACTTTGGGAGAGGGATAAAGAGGAAGGGAGAGGCAGGAAGGGGAGCAGAGAAAATGTAGAGCTCAATAAAAAGCAATAAATAACAATAATAAAATGCATGTGAATAAAGATATGGAGTCATAGAGTGTGCAGTATAGGATGGAGAATTTTGTCTTGTGACCTTTGCATATCCAGAGCTTTGTATATACTATATATGGAGAATAATTGTAGTATGGATGTAGCATGAGTGCTATAACTGTATAGTATGCACATGCTATGCATGTAGCACACATTTGTGTGAGTGTAGTACATGTATCATATGGAATGGAGGATCTTATCTCCTGTGACTTTTTTAGTATGGTATCACATCCATAGTGATGCTGCTTTACATGTGGTAAGGGAGCGGGGCATCTGCATAGGAAGTCAAAATCACAATACATTGTTGAGTGCAGGGTATGAGCTGATTACATTGAATGTCATCACTCGGACCCTTGAGAGCAGGTGATAAAGGCAGAACATGAAATCACAGATACACAGTCATGGAGGTCAGCCATTCCAGGCTTGAGGGTAATGTGCAGCCTGCTAGCCTGACATGGTGCTTCTGCTATGAGGAACTATAAGCCGAGTGCCTCCCCAACCCCAGTGAGAGTTTGATATACAGAGCTAATCAACAGTGAATGTTATTTTCACGATTTATGTTGATGGGAATTCATTTTGAAAGCATGAGGAAACTAAAGCATATTTTGCTAGTTGGAAGTGGGTGTTACTATTTAAAGTTAGTTGTCTGAAAATAACCCTTAGCTCTAGGAGTACATGAAGAATAACACATTTTAAAACAAGAAAACAAAAGCAATAGACTGTTTTAAACAGATTTGTTGAGATGAGAAACTCATTCTGCTCAAACAGGCAATATTAAGTAAAGGCTCAATATCAGGCAAGTGTGAGCAAGATCTTCAGCATGTGATACACATATCACAAAATACATTTCAAAGCCACCACTGACTCCTGGTGTCCAGTCACAGGGCTGTGACTCTCATGAGCACATTTCACCAGAATGTTAAAATAGCCTTTCATTGTGCATCTTTCCACTTCCCACCACGCCAAAGGCTCCTGGACGACAGCCTGTGACTGCCAGGTCACTCAGTTATCTCAGCTGGAGCCAAACTATAAACGCGTCTCATCCAGGGAGGATCTGGGTAGGAGCCTGTGCCTGTGACATAACAGGAGAGCCACCAGGTTTTCAGTAACTAGAAACACGGCTGGTGAGAAGACATGGCCCGCAAGTGAGAGACTGGTATCCTTCTAAGTCTTGTGCACTGAGATACCTTTGTTAGAAGAAGCTGGAGAGGTCTACTCCTTAAGTCCCCCCCCCTTTTGCCAATAGGAAGAAGGCACAGATTCAGAGTGAATATAACCTATATTGATATTTTCACTAATCCTGAGATTTTAACTGCCCATTTCGTTGCATTTTCCCTGTAAAGATAATAAGACTCCAATTGGTTGCACATATACCATGATTATGAGAAATGACTTGTACTGTCCAGGGCATAAACCATGCTTTGGCTGAGTCTATCTGTGTCATTCTTAGGATGCACAGAAGGATCTCGGCTGTATGGTTTGACATAGAACACACCGCTAGAGCTCTGCAGTGCCTTCTGGAGGATTGGCAAGGATTCCTCTCTCTTTCCTTGCAGGCAGAGAACTGTGTAGATCAGCTGCATCTCAAAATAGCTGATGCAGTTACTTTATAAAAAGACACGGTTTCTTTTGGCATGCAGCTCTGGAGATTCCAATCTAAGATCTTGTTTCTGGGCTTCTGGCAACAAGAGACAGTGGAGGTGGGGTTGTCGAATCAAGGCACCCTCCACCTCCAACCTGTATCTCTCCAGCTAGGAGAGACTGGAGAGATGCTGGTCCCACTATTCTTTTTCAACTCTTAATGGCCTTTGCTCTTTCCACCTCCATCTCGAAAAACACCTCCCAGTAGTGTGTGGATCAAACCTATAGCAATTGGACCTTGGAGGAACATTTCTTCAAAACATAACAAAAACTATGAATACATTCCCATGTATTTCTAGCATAGTATACCTATGTTCTCGGTGTCCTTTAAAAGTATACGAGCATAAATAAAACAAAGAACTATAGAGAGACAGTTTGAATAGAGATTTTGCTTTGCTAAATTGAGCTTATGCACTTTATCCTTGGTCGTGTGTATTAAGCACCGGGTACATATAAACTATGGGTTGACAAAACCTTTATGTCGATATTGCTTTTATAGAACTTAACAGTTTGGAAGAAAAAGCATAAAAATTGTTTCTTAAAACAATTTTGGAATAATTATATGCTAATTCTTATGGTCCAGTCTTTAATAGTACATAACAGAGTGTTGATGATCTTCCAATAAATGGAACTTCGCTGAAGGGTCTAGGCAGCTTGAAGCAAAAGAGTCGCAACAGACCAGCTGTGACGTGTTGACCTGCGAATGAGCAGGCAGAGGAGACAAGTGAATCACTGTTTGATGAATGGGGGGAGAGATGCTGGAAATTGGGTCTTCTGATGTTTGTGAGAAAAAGCTTTGCTGTATTACATTATGTTGTTATTTGTATGTTAGACAACAAGAGGGACCTGAAGATTCTCAGACATAAGCCTGACATATTGTTCATGATGTTAAGAGATTTCCTTAATTAGGGAATGAATGTGGATCTGAGGACAAGTTAAATGGTGAGGCTAGGAATGCACTCTGCAGTGGAAGACCTCAATAATAGTAGTAGGCTCTTTATGTGATTATATGAAATAAACATATATTCATTTAAATCTAAATGGGCTAATTGTGACCTTATTGTTGTAGAGGAATTCCAGGCAGGAAATGTGGCACAATCATACTGACGGCAGAGGAGCTAAATTGCTGCAGGGTAAGTAAAGATTTTCTTCTTTAAAATTATTTGTATTTAAAATATTTTACTGGTGTTTGAGAATTCCATACAATATCATATTCACTCCGTCCCCCAAGTTTTCCTGATCCACATCCTCTTCTTTACACATCCAGTGCTATGTCCACTTTAAAAATAAAAAACAAAAGTCAAACCACAAAAGCATCTAGTACAGTTTGTGTTGCCCGTATGCTTTCAGTTTTGTGGCCATCCCCTGAAGGGTGCTGGACATTCCAGCAGTCACACCGTAACACAATGACTGTTACTGTCCCCTCAACTATCAGTGCCTCTAACTCCTCAGCAAAGGATTGAGACTTTGTGCCAATTCCCCATCTCTAAGCTGAGATTTTATTTGCCTTGAGCTTGACTAAGTCCTGTGCATGCTGTCACACTATTGTGAGTCCACATGGGAAACTGGCCTGCTGTGTCCGGAAAGCGGCTTCCTTGTAGTCTTCTACCACGCCTGGCTCTTAGAATTTTTTGTCCTATCTTCCACACTGATACCTGAGCCTGGGGCGGGGGGGAAGAGCATGACATAGATGCTCCATGGAGGGCTGAGAACTCTGTAATTGCTCATTCTCTGCACCTTGACCAGTTATAGTCTCCGCGTTAGTCTCCATTTCCTTCAGAATGGAGCTTCTCATGAGATTTGAGACATGCAGTAATTAATGGTTTTAATAATAGAGTCTACTGTGTCTAGTGTGACAATTTCATTTGAAGCCTTTTTAATACAGGTGTATGTTGTACATTTTAGGAAAGTTGAAGTATAACTGTTATGAAAGATCTTCAGGGTTGGATATCCCTCTTCCATGTTCCCTCTGCTACCTCCACCCCATTAACCCTTCCTGTCCCAATATTTACTGCTACAACTCTTCACAACATATTCAACTCCCATCCCTTGAAAGCTCTTCCTCATGGCCTCTTAGTAATTTCTGACCGAGATGGGTATTTCAAATGAAACACATATATCTAAAGAGTCAATGTTAGCATCCTCAGATGAGAGAAAGTCCATGACATTTGTCTTTTTGGGTGTCTGTTACCTCACTCAGAAAGAATAGTTTAAGTTCCTCTCAATCTGCCTACAGGTGTAATAGTTTCATTTTTCCTAGCAGATGAATAATATTTCATGTTTTAGCTGGGCAGTGGTGGCACGTGCCTTTAATCCCAGCGCTTGGGAGGCAGAGGCAGGCAGATCTCTGTGAGTTCGAGGCCAGCCTGGTCTACGAGAGCTAGTTCCAAGACAGGCTCCAAATCTACAGAGAAACCCTGTCTCAAAAAACCAAAAGGAATAATAATAATAATAATAATAATAATAATAATAATAATAATAATAATTCATGTTGTAAGTATATTGCATTCCCATTGTCTATTCAATAAGTATAGTTAGTATACCCAGTAGGGACAACACTGAAGAAGTCTAATTTTTCCTTTACAAGAGAGTATGAACTGAACAGTCTCCATTTGTATTAATTTCCATCTGCTGCAGGAGGGAGTGTCTCTGATGGTGGCTGAGCAAGGCACTGAATTATGGGTATAGCAGAATATCACTGAGAGTCATTTTGTCCCTATGTTCCTGTAGTAGAGCAATAGTATTTGTTTTCCCCTAGGGAAACGTGTCTCAGGTTCTTGTTTACCCTGGCAGTATTAGGGATGGGTTCTATATGAATGGACCTTAAATCCAGTCAGAGAGTGCTTGGTTAATCCCACAGCCTTGTGTATTTCAGTATCATGAATGCTAGTCAGTAGGGGTAAAGCCTCTAATCAGACACCAGCTCAATTTCTCCCTGTTCAAATTTTATTTTTGGTAATAGGGCATTATCATCAGTTCTGGAGAGCAACCAACAGCCTTGGCAATAGTCTGTGATGTTTGGGGGTTTCCATGGTCCCCATTGGCCAGCAACTCAATGAGATGTAATTCATTCTTGGCAGTGGATATTTTACTTGGTGGCATAAGATGTTGAGTTTAGGCATTCTCTCTCCCATTATTTGGTGATTTCATTTATGTTTCTTCCATGCTCATGTGAACACACAAACACAGAGAGAGAGAGAGAGAAATTTCTTCAGAAGCAGATTTCCATATGACCCCTTAAGCAGATTTTACTGTTATTTCTTCCCATATTCTCATCTCCCTTATTCCTCTCTTCAATCCCCTTCTAAATTCTCCCACTCCAGTTTCTTGCCTATCTCTTAATAATGACGTATTCCATTTCTCCTTCAATAGGAGATCTCTTCCCTCATAGTCCCCTAATATGTACCTAACCTCATTGTCATATGGATTGTAGCACAGACATTGAAGATTTATTTAGAAGCTAACATTTGCAGAAGAGAGAAAACAGACAGTATTTTTCTTTTTGAGTCTGTGTTACTTCACTCAGGATGACATTTTCAAGCTCCATCCATTTACCTGCAGATTTTAAGATTTCATTATTAATAGCTGAATAACATTCCATTGTATAAATATAACATGTTGTCATTGCCCACGTATTAGTTGGTGGACATCAAGACTGTTTGAATTTCTGAACTGGAATTATGCATAAAGCAACAATGAACATTTGCGAGCAAATATCTCTGTAGTAGGATATAAAATCTTTTGTGTGTTTGTCCAGTGATAGTATAGCTGGGTCTTGAGGTAGATCTTTTTCCACATTACTGAGTAACTGCCACACAGATTCCCATGTGGCTATACAAATTGCATCCCCGTAACAGTGAATAAGTGCCACCCTTCCCCCACATCCTTGCCAGCAAGACCTGCCTTTTGTTTGTTTTATCCAGGCCATTCTGAAAAAGATAATATGACATCTCAAAGTAATTTTATTTTGTGTTTCCATGACACCTGAGAAATGTTTAACATCTAAAATGCTGCTTAGGCATCTGTGTTTCATCTTTTGAGAACTTTCTGCTGAGTTCTGTACCCCATATTTAATTTGGTCATATGTTTTCTTGGCATTCAGTTTGTTTGGTTCTTTTTGTATTTTAGATACTAAGCCTCTAGCAGATACAAAATTTGTAAAGATCTTTTTCCATTTTCTAGTCTGCTAGTTTGCCTGAATGATAGTGTTGTTTGCCATACAGAAGGTTTTTTAGCTTCATGAAGTCCCTTTAAATTGTCCTGTTCAGAAAATCTTCCGTGCTAAGGAGTTCAAGGCTGCTTACCATGTTCTTTTCTATCAGATTTGGTATCTCCTTATTTTGAAATCTTTGATCCATTTGGAGTTGAATTTTGTGTAGGGTGATAAGTAAGGATCTTTTGACTTTCTTCTACATTCACTCATTCAGTTTTGACATATTCTTTATTTTAAAAAATCAGGTATTTATAGGATTGTGAATTTATGCCTGGATCTTAGTTCAGTTCCATTGATGAACATATCTATTTTTATGCCAACAGCATGTTGTTTTTAATTACTATACTTCCGAGAGTACTTTTATCAATCAGAATTGTGTTAGCTGTCCTGGGATACATATTAATTTAATGTGTGCGTTTCCATATGAAGCTTTAAATCATCCTTTCAATTTCTGTGAAGAATTTTGTTAGAATTTCAATGGAGACTGCATTGAACCAGTATTTGTTTTTGATAGGATGGTCTTTTTAACAATATTAATCCTATTGATCTTTGAGCATGAGTATCTTTTCATATTCTGATGACACCTTCAAATTTTTTTAAGATCATAAATTTTTGTTGTTGTTGTTGATATACACACAGATGTATATATATGTATGTCATTTACTTGCTTGGTTAGAATTATCTGAAAATATTGGGGTTTTTTTGAGACAATTGTGGAAGGCACTGTTTCTTTGCTGAAAGTTTTTATCAGTCATAGAAGTTTCCTGGTGTAGTTTTAGATTACTTATGTATACTATCAAAACATCTACAAGTAAAGATACTTTGACTTCTTCCTTTCCTGTTTGCATCCCTTCAATCTTCAGTTGTATTTATACTCTAGCTAAGACTTCAAGTACTGTGTTGAATATGCATGAAGAGAGTGGACATCCTTATCTTGTTCCTGATTTGGCAAATTGCTTCTATTCAAGTCAGAAGAATTGCTTTATATCCATGTTGGCTGTGGACTTGTTATAAGTTGTCTTTATAAGGTTGTGGTATGTTGCTTGTATCCCTAGTCTTTTCAGGACTTTTATTATGAAGGGGACCTGGATTTTTTTTTCAATAGTCTCTTTTTGCTCTGTACATTTATTGTCCTTTTTGTTTTCGTCTTTCAGTCTGTTTAATAGGCAGGTATGTGTAGTGGTTTGCATATGGTGAATCATCCCTGTATCTCTGGGATTTAGCCAACTTCACTCTGGTGAATAATCTTTTTGATGTGTTCCTAGATTTGGTTTGCCAATATGTATTGAGAATTTTTCTATTTATGTGTGAATTCTTCTTAGATGGTCCGGTAGAATTCTGCACTCAATCCATCTGACCCTGGGATTTCGTTGTGAAACTATCAATAACTGCTTCTATTTCACTAGCAGTTGTGGGTGTGTTTCAATTGTTTATTTGATCTTGATTGACTATGGCAGGTTGTATACATCAAGAAATTCATCTGTTTCTATTAGGCTTTCCAATTAGGTAAAACACAGATTTTTAAAAATGTCCTCATGATTCCCTGGATTTCTTCAGTGTCTACTGTAAAGTAATGTCTTGCTTGTCATCTCTAATTTTACTAACTTAAATCTTCTCTCTGTGTCTTTTAGTAAATTTGACTAAGAGTTTTACAATTTTCTTGATTTTCTCAAAGAACCAACTCTTTATTGATTCCTTATGTTTTTGTTGTTGGTTTGTTAGCTTGTTTTGTTTATATTTAATTGATTTTAGCCCCTAAGTTGTCATCTACTTCTTTGGGGTGTTATTTCTTCTTGGTATTCTAGAGCTTTCAGGTGCACTGCTAAATTACTATTATGAGATCACCCATTTTTTTTTTTTGACATAGACACTTAATTGCTATGAACTCTTCTCCTTGAACTTCTTTAACCATATACCATAAGTTTGGATATGTTGTGTTTTCAATTCTAAAATGTTTTAAATTTTCCACTTGATCTTTGTTTTGACCCATTCTTCATCCAGTAGTGTGGTATTCAGTTTCCCTGAATCTGTGAGTTGTTTTGTTGTTTCTGCTGTTGATATCCAGATATAACGTGTGGTGGTCAGATAGGATATAGGACATTATTTCAGTTTTCTTGCATCTCTTGAGACTCGCTTTATTTCTCAGTATGCGGTCAGTTTTGGAGAAAGTTCCATGAGGTGCTAAGAAGAAGGTAAATTCTATTGTGTTTTAGCCAAGTGGTCTTTAATTATCTGCCAAGTCCATTTGATTTATTACATCATATTCTTCCAGCATTTCTCTATTTATTTTCTGTCTAGGTGGCCTGAATGTTGGCAAGAGTAGGGTATTAAGTCACCTACTACCATTGTGTGTGGGCCCATATGTGGTTTTAGCTATAATAGTGTTCCTTTTATGAACTGGGTGCCCTGTGTTTGGTGCAGACATGTTTAGGACTGCAATATCCTCTTTGTTGGTTTTCATTTGATGAGAATGTGGTGAATTTCCCTATCTATTTTGACCTGTTTTAGTTTTACGTCTACTTTATCAAATATTAAAATAGTTACACCTGCTTGTTTCTTGGGTTAGTTAGCTTGGAATACCTTTTCCAACCTTTTACCTTGAGGTGATGGCTATCCTTGATGCTAAGCTATCTTTTTTAGATGTAACAGAAAACTAGACTCTGATTTTCAATTCAATTTGTTAGCTTGTAGCTTTTTATTGAGTAATTGCAATTAATTAATATTTTGTGTTTTAAATGAGCAGTGTTTATTGATTCCTGTTATTTTGTTTTCATGGAGTTTCCTCCCTTTTTTTGTTTTACTGTTCTGACATTATTTATTTCTTGTATAATCTTGGAAGTACTTAACATCTCCACAAAGAAGTTTTGTTTCTAATACCTTCAGTAGAGCTGTATTGGTAGATAAACATTGCTCTGGTTTTATTTTGGAATGTTTATCTTTCTCAGTCTATTCTTATCGATAGTTTTGTTAGATTTACTAGTCTGTGCTGATATTTTTGTCTCTCAGAGATTGTAGAATATCCATCTAGATCTTTCTAGATTTCAGAGTCTTCACTGCAATATCAACTGTTATCTTAGTTGACTTGCCTTTATATATTTCTTGGCCTTTTCCCCTTGCAATTTTTAATATCTTTTCTTTGTTCTATATGATTGGTGCTTTTATTATTATGTGTCATGAGGAATTTCTTTTCTAGTCCTGTCTATTTGATGTTCTGTCTGCTCATTATACCACGATAGTCACCTCCTTATTTGAACTGGGAAAATTTTATCCTTGACTTTTGTTGAAAATGTCTTTGACCTGGGTTTCTTCTCATTACTTTTATTATTCTTAGACTTGGTCTTTACTTAATGCCCTGGATTTACTAGATTGTTTGTGCCTGGATATTTTTAGATTTCACACTCTTTTGACTGAGGCTTCCATTTATTCTATCCTGTCTTTAACACCTGAGATTATCTCTTCTGTGTCTTGTAGCTGGCAAGGCCTACTTCTGGGGTATTTGTATGACTTTATAAATTTTTTATTTCAGGTTTAATTTCAGTTTGAGTTTTCTTTAGTGATTATTTTTCTTTTCTAAATTCAACCTTCATGTCTTGAATTGCATTCAGTATTTCCTTAAGCTATTTCTTTTTGTTTCCATGGTCCTCACTAAGGGGTTAGTTCATATACTTGCTAAGGTCTTTGGATCTATCTTAATTGCTGCCTTGAAGTCCTTGTCTTCTGCTTCACCAATATTGCATTTCTCAGGATGTACTGTGTGGGTATCTGGGTTCTTGTGAGGCATATTGTCTTGCCTGTCCATGTATATATTTTTGTACTGGAGTCTAGGCTTCTGTAGTTTTTAGTACTGAGGTGTTTCTAGCCATTGATAGCTGTTCTTGTCTTATTGGGTGGGTATTTGATGCCCTTTCTGGATCCCAGGTTAGTGAGATGGCTATGGCATCTCTATAGAGAGTACTTCCACAGGTCTGTAGATGGCATAATAGAATGAAGATGGGCTAGGAGGAAAAGATGAGATGGGCTGTGGGAATGAGCTGGAGGTAATGGGTCCATGTACCAAATGGTCAATTCCCCAGGGAGTAGAGCTGTGGTAGGAGGAGGGACTCCTACATGCAGGGGGCAATAGGACGAAGAATAAATTCGGTGAGACAGTAATGAAAGGGTCAGGGAGATTCTAGATCTCCAGCATGAGCTGGAGTCTCCAGGAAATGGTGTTTGGGCTGCAGAAAACAGGCTGCTGTAGAGCTAAGAGTAAGTCTGGTCATAGTGTAATGTAGAAACTGAAGGACAATGAGAATCACCTACCTAATTCCCAGCCCAGTGTGGCTTCTTTCAGTCCTTGGTAGAATGTGTTTCTGAGTATTGGTGATTGATAGAACAGAATGGATATGTAATAGAAGGGAAAGCTGAGAGGGTCAGCAGGAAAGAGTTAAGTTGTATCTATACCAAGAGGTGAAATTCCTGGGGAATGGAGGTAGTGTGTAGAGAGGGACACGTGACGACAGATTGTTATGCGGCTGAGGGTGAACCTGGAGAAATAGTAATGAATAATACCTACCTGTGTCCCAGCCGAGTATGACCATGGAGTACCCTGTAGAAAGTGTTCCTAGATATTGGCAGCTAGTACAAAGGAAAGGCCATAGCCTAGAAGGGAAAGCTAAGGGAATCAATCCATACTTTTCTGCTGATCATGGGACTGTGTTTAGTCAACATACTGAAATGCCTAAAATTGCTTGCCTTAATCTGAACTTGTCGTAATTTCTTTCTCATCTATACACTGTTATGATGTGAAAATTTTCTTCAATAAGTTTTTTTTTTTTTTTTTTTTTTTTACCTTTAAAAGACTCAGGCACCAAAGCTACAGAGAAACCTTGTTAAGACAAAAAACAAAAACAAACAAACAAAAAAATGCCAAAAATGGCAAAAGACTCATGCTTAATTCATTTAAATAAGTGGTTACTCTACTAAAAATGCACGCCACTGTAAATTAATTTTCATTCTCAAGTTCTGGCAACAAAATAAATTTTGGTTCTCAAACCTCAAATGATTTGTTAATTTGTTATAATCTTAAGTATTTTCTACATTTGGTTCCCACCTAGGCATCTTACAACCCCCAAATATATGATGTTATCATTGTCAGCATCAATACTTGTAAGGAATTTCTGGAACTGGTGAGAGTTTAATCCATTGGTTCTTAGGAAATTCAGTGTTGATGATGATTTACATGCATCTGTACATTTTTAAAACTTTTCTGCATGAATGTTTTTGTTGTACTGTGCAAGGATGCTCAATTAAATTTATGTATTGTAGAGCAATTGCATCATCTTCTGTCAATTTTACAAGCCCCTTTCTTTTATCTGCTATCGCGGGAGCAGCATCAGATATACTGACAATGGAAAAATAAGTTGCTGTAACATGTTTTTACCACTTTATGTAAATCCTTTGATTTAGTTGTATCTTCTAACAATACTAAAGAAGTCATTTCTTCAGTGGCATCATATCCACCATCAACACTCTAATAGAATTAGCTAAATTAGTCATATTTTTAGCATCAGACCTCTGTCCAACACAAAAGTATGAAATCTAATGCAATGACTCTGCTCTCCAAGCATCTTCCAACAGATTTTCCAAAGTACTCAGTTCACTTGGCTATAGTCTAGTGAAACACTGTTTTTAGAAATAGTAACCCCCCCCCCCCTTTTTAATCAAGACTTGAAGATGGAACAGAGAAATTGGACCACTCAAGCAAGGAATAGTACTAAAAAGTACTAAAAAGAATATTCAAGAACTTTGGGATACCATAAAAAGATCTATGAATTCCATGAATACATAAAGGAAATGCCATGGGACAATGGACTAGACCAGCTCTTCAGTAGAATCAGAGAATCAAACTTCCTCCAATTCAGGAAAGATGCAAGAAACAACTAGAATACAAATCAAAGAGTTAAAAGACAAGAAACTCCCCATATCATATTATAGTTAAAATGTCAGATATACAGAAAAACAAAACAGTAAAGACTACAAGCTATAAAGGACACAAGTCACATACATTGGAAAAATTACCAGAATAAGGACCCAACAACATTGATTCCACCTAGAATGTGGTAACAGATGACTTCTCAATAAAAACTTTAACAGCTAGAAAAACCTGAAGTAATTTATACTCCAGGTTCTAAAAAAAATCTATCATTTTATTACCTCCAAGATGCTCACCTTACCTTCAAGGACAGAAAACAACCATAGTAGGAAAAGAAGTGAACAAGTACTTCAAGCAAATGGAACCAAAAAACAAGCAAATGTTACTATCTTAATAACAGGCATAATAGATTCCAGATAAAAATTAATCAGAGGAGATTAAAACAGGCACTTCACTGTGATCAAGGGCCCAGTTAATCAAGAAAACATTACAATCCCAAACATACATGAACTAAAATTAGGCACATTCAATTTCATAAAAAGCCTACCAGTAGACTACAAGACACATATTAATCCCAATTCAATAACAGTAAATGACTTCGATATCCCAGACCAGCCATCAAGACACAAAATAAAGAGAGATGCTGGAATTAAGTGGCATCACTTATCAAATGTACCTAACAGAAATCTACAGAATATTCTACCCAATCACCAACAAATACACATTCTACTCATCAGTCCAGAGCTGGTTCTTTGAAAAAAACAACAGGATTGACAGAACCTTTACCCAACTAATTAAAAGAAAGACAAGGCCTAAATTAAAAGAATTAGAAACAGTCAGGGATAGGCAACAAAGAAATTCAGAATATTATAAGGCAAAAATCTATACTCCGGTAACATAGAAAGTCTAAACAAAATGAACAAATTTCTAGATTCATCCACCCCAGATCTAAACCAGATCTTCTTAGATCAGCAACCCAAACAGTCCCATAACAGAGGAGATTAAAGGACACAAAATCCTTTTGACTTAAAAGGCCTAGCCCAGATGTATTGACAGCAGTTTTCTACCAGAATCTCAGAGAACTACAAATAATCCTCACTAAATCACATTTTTAAAAAAAAAAAAGGAAGGAAAGAAGCAAGAGAGAGATGAAGGGAAGGAAGGAAGGAAGGAAGGAAGGAAGGAAGGAAGGAAGGAAGGAAGGAAGGAAGGAAGGAAGGAAGGAAGGGAGGGAGGGAGAGGGAGCATTTCCAAACACCTTCTGTGAAGTATTACTCTAATAAAAAGACCAGGTAAAGACATAAGAAAAAAAGAAAACTACAGGCCTATAGCTGCAATGACCTTAGATGCAAAACGTTTCAATAAAATACTTGAAAACCAAATATAGGCAAACAGTGCTTCTCAGTCTTCCCAATGCTGTGACCTTTTAATACAGTTCCTCATGTTTTGGTGACCTCAACCCTAAAATTATTTTTTTTCTACTTTATAACTGAAATTTTGCTTCTGTTATGAATCATAATATAAATATCTGAAATGCAGGATATCTGATATGTGACCCTTAAAGGAACCTACCCCACAGGTTGAGAGCCACTGAAAAATATCATCCATCATGATCAAGTCAGCTTTATTGCAGAGGTATCAGGAAAATTTAACATATATAAATCAAAAAATGTAATAAATCATATAAATGGACTTAAAGACAAAAAAATCACATGATCACATCAATAGATTCAGAAAAGGTCATTAACAAAATACATGACTTCAGAGTAAATGTTCCTTGAACAGGACTGGGAGGAACATACTCAACATGGTAAGGCTATATGAGACAAACACATAGCTAACATCATCATAAAATGGAGAAAACTAGGAAGCAACACCACTGAAGTAAGGAATATACACAATCCTCACTCATTTTTATTATAAAGCTTAAACCCCTAGCTAGAGTAATATGACAAGAGAAGGGAATTAAAGGATACAAATAGAAAAAGAAATCAGATTATCCCTATTTTTAGATGATAGTACATATAATAACTCCAAATTTACATCAGATACTACTCTCAGCAAAGTAACAGGATACAAACTCAATATCCTTTCCTTATGCTGATAACCAGCTCCCTGAGATCACAGGAACACTCCCATTCACAATAGCCTCAACAAAGAGATATCTAGGAATAATCCTAACCAATGAGGTAACAGAGCTTTGTAACAAAAGCCTTAAATCTCTGAAGAAAGAGATTCAGGAAAACACTAGAAGATAGAAAGACCTACCTCATGCTTATGGATTGGTAGAATTAATTTTGTGAAAAAGAGCATCCTACCAAAAGCGGTGTATAGATTCAACACAATCCCAGTCAAAATCCCCATGACATTCTTCACATAAGTAGAAAAAAATATCATAAAATATAAGCAATCCTGAGCCAAAAGAACAATGCAAGAGAAATTGCCATTGCCATACAAATTTCAAGTCGTATTACTGATAGTAATAAAATAAATGACATTGGCACAGAAAAGTACATGTAGACCAATGAAACAAAATTGAAGACCTAAACATGAGTGCACATAACTACAACCATCCCAAATACATACCAGACCAGGGATGACACCACCCAAAATGGACTGAAAATCAACAGAGTGCATTCTCAAAAACTAAAAGCAGAATGATCATTAAGGACTACACACCCTACTTCACAGACACTTGTACAGCCATGTTCATTGTTGCTTTATCCACAATAGCAAGGAAATAGAAAAAGCCCAATGTCATTCAACCCACAAATGTATAATGAAAATGTGATACATATGCATAATTGAACTTTATTCATCTGTAAAAAATAAGTCATGGAATTTTCAGGAAAATGGGTACAGTTGCAAAATATTGAGTTGCATAACCCAGATCCTGAAAGACAAAGGTCAGCTGCTCTGTCTCATTGGTAGATCCTTGCTCCAAATCTCCAGGTGTGCTTGCTTATATAGCCTGAAGTATCTGAAGAAGCCAGGAACATAGAAAGGGAGCATGGGATAAAGGAGAGGGTAGGTGAAATGTCGCTCTAGGAAAGAGGATAGTAGGAGACAGTCCTGTGAGCAGGATAATGTAAAAAGATGAGGATTTTCACTAGCGAATGGGAAGGAAGCTTAATTCAGGGCTTGAGGGAGGAAGGAAGGAAATAACACCAGAAGTATTTGAAAAAGCCATAAGGAATCATTTTACAAGTTTACATAAGTATGAAAAAGTCATAGGGAATCACATTATTTTATTCACAAGCTTGCATATGTATCTATTCATATGCATTTATGTGTGTTTGGCTTATTTATGCCATATGAAGTAGTACTTTCCCCAAGACCCTTGCACTGTGACAAGACCCCTAGTGCCAGGTGCATAAAACCTCCTCTTGAGTTGTTTGTTAGGGAAGTAGAAGAATCTCCCAAAACAATATAGGACATTGTCATTGTCCTTACTTGCCTCCAAGGAAACACAACCCCTATACTTAATGAAGCTCAAGAAGAATTGGGAAAGAGTGGGTGGAAATATTGTAGGAGGGAGAGATTTTGGTCACCTGCTATTACATAGCGTCTCTTAGGTGACAGAGAAAATGCTAACATGGAATTTTAACGGTATGGTGGTCTGAACAGTTCTGGCATACTGATAAAATCTGTTGACTTGTCAGTATGGGTGGTGGAAATTCCTTGTAGTCCCCTGCTAGATGAGAGCTAGAGGCTCTCAATGGCTGCCGAGAGAGGGAGAATTATTTTCACCTCAGGATAAGCTCCCACATAGTTCTCTATTCTCAAGTGGTCAGCCCTGGACATGTGTGCATATGAATAGTGCTAAATAGTTTCAGTAAGTTATCTATGCACAGGGGCAAATATACTTATACATACACACACGTGTATTTACTTGTAACAATAATTGAAGAAGAGATCATGAATTTAAGAGGGAGAGGAGGGACAAGGAGAGATTAGAAGAGGAAGGACAGGAGTTGTGAGGATTTGGTGCTCGTGAATGAAGTTCAAACACACACACACAAACACACACACACACACACCATAAATTCTCAGAGTATTGATTTGAAGTTTAAATAACTATATATTTTCTACCACTAAAAATACTTAGTCTGCTCAATTTAATAATGTTTAACTTCCGTAGTGTGAGAGCCAGATAGTACTTTGAAATTACTTAGAGTATAAGTTCCTGGGTAAACCAATCGATTCTAATGATTAGTCTGGAATAGTTGCAGATGTCAATTATGCTGCACACACAAAAAAAGATGCTTTCTTTCTCTTGAACCCAAACACCAAAGAAATGATTTTAGTTTTCAGATATTGTGCTCTGTTGCTTTATAATAACCGATGTCTCCCAACTAGATTGTAACAAGAGCTTACTAAAAACATCCCATATAATAGATGATCATTAAACATATCCCAAGTGATCGGGAATTGTAATAATGTATGTAGCCAAAGACACTGACTCTTGTATGACATTAAAACCTTGAAGTTGTCTCTCTCATTACCAATTGGAGGATAGGAGCAGGTTCAGCTTCTGAATCCTAGACGCCTGGCATTTATATGAAAATTTCCAGGATATTTTAAACCCTCATAATCCTGCAGTAAGTAATGGCTTTTTGTCTACAGTTCCCAACACTTGGCCTGCGGCATCAAAATAACAAATGTGTTTTTCTTGTCAAATCTTGTTTGTGATCTGTAGCTATTCCTGTTCCAGATTTTGAGCTGTGTTATTAATTTTGTTTTCAGGATGCTGTCTTGATGCAGTTTTGTGCGAACAAATTGGACAAGAAGGATTTTTTCGGGAAGTCGGATCCTTTCCTTGTATTTTATCGAAGTAATGAAGATGGAAGGTGGGTTTGTATTCTGCTCCACCCAGTGCTACGGTAATGCTAATGTGTGTGCTGTTATTTTTTCCAGATATCTTCAAGTTAGTAAATGGAATAAAATATATGATCTTCTAAGGATGGATGTGCTTTTTATTTCAAACTAATCTCATAAGCACATATATGTTATGTCTAACATATAAATTAGTTTATGATTTCCTCTTTGTTTTTTTATAAAAATTTTCTCTCTTTTAACAATGTAGAATAATGGCATTTTGTAAAAACCTGAACTGATAAATATATTTTGTATAGAATTGAGTGGCAACCATTGGTTGTGGAAGAGAGTGGGGGGACATGTATTATGATGGCCTACCGTGATTTTCCAAGAATCCTTGGGGTGGAAAGCTCAGGGAAGTTTTTCAGTGTTGTGTAGTGTTTGCCGGTCATGACTAGTTGAGTGTGTGGTGAGTTTGCTGTGTATGACTCTACCTTCTGGTTATTCATTCCTGTGGTTCATATCATACTGCGCACATTTATGAGAAAGTTTAGTGGCTAAAAATATGGCTGAGAGTTTGTTGTCAAGAAGTAACTCATGTCTGACACTTAATGACTCTGGTAACATGTACTTAGATACAGTTTCCTGATCCTCCTCACTGGGGAAGGAAGGAGTGAATTACCATACAAACTCATGTCAAATTCTCCAACATGTCAGAGCTTAACTCTTATCTATTGTTATTATTGTTTTATGCATTATTTTTTTTGGCCTGGAAAATGCATAGTGAAATATTATCTAAAGAGAAAATGTTGCTTAGAAATTGAAAGTGAGGAAATGGAGCTCAAGGCTTAGCTGCTATTGGGCTGCTTCTGAGACTGTGGAAGATATCAGTGCTGTCCACACTGTGTCTGTGGACACAGCAGGAGGACAGAATTTCTTCAGCTCTATGTTCTGTCTCCTTCTGATTGAACTGCCTGTTTCCCGAGTTCTCTTACTGATTTTTCTAAGTTGTACACTTGTATGATTTCAGCTTATCACACATTTAATGATGCTTTTGTGTAAAAATAGATTCTGCTTATACAAATGATATTTTAAATCAAATGAAATATAGTTTTTTTCTAAACCAAAACTGTTTCAAATTTCCAAATCATTAAAAAATTAATACTTAAAATTGATAAATCAGACACATTTTCCCATTTATTGAAAACTAGTTTACCAACTGTGTCAAAATATGAATTAATGGATATATTAGGATATATTAAAACATTTATAAATAGTTTTTATGATACTTGACTGAAAAATAATTTTAATGCTGCTCACTTACACATATTTTTAAGTGCAAGACCTGTTCTTTGTTTTTACATTATTTAAATATGAAGCTATTTCTAAATTTGCCTTCCAGATAATAGGTTAAAACAATCTGTACTGCTTGGGAGGCAGAGGCAGGCGGATCTCTGTGAGTTCGAGACCAGCCTGGTCTACAAGAGCTAATTCCAGGACAGGCTCCAAAACCACAGGGAAACCCTGTCTCGAAAAACCAAAACCAAAACAAACAAACAAAAGCAAACAAACAAACAAAAAAAACAATCTGTACTGGAAACAATAATTAAAACTCTTTTTAGTTTATAATTATAAATTCCTATTTTCCTGATTTCCTATTGATTTTATCACATCCTATGTTTATAACTAAGTAATAATTTTCCTTTGCAAGTAGTATGTTTGGTTAAGAGCTTTATATAAGTTTCCTGACAGTTACTTATTTAGAATGTTTTTGTGTGGCTCTGCCAGTAGTAAACACGTACACACAGCCTGATATTTACACAACAAGTCTCCTGACTACTAGAGAGGTTGCATCTGAATCCAGTGAAGATGTTAAGTCATTACTCCAGCAACGGAATGCCTACCAGTGAGCATTGCATGTCTACAACTTCAGTATGCTAGAAATAAGAATCATTAGTAAAAGAAAGAACAGTTTCTTTTTTGTTTCATGAAAACCTCCTTGAACAGAAGAAGTCATTTTCTTTGGAGGAAAGATTTCTAATGTGAAACCGTTTAATTTTCTATCTGGTGACTCCAGGATAGTAACATAAATTTTGACCTTACCTTAAGCAAATTTGCCAAAAGTCAATGACTATTGAGTACCTTAGGTTTTTATAAAATAGCTTTAGGATTTATTGGCTTTACAGAAAGTTATTTGGGGTAAATATTGCCACATCTTAGTTTTTGTATTCTAAAGAGCAGATTTCACAAGTTTATAAATTTATGTTTGTATATGAAGTCAGGCAGAAGTAGCAGCCAAGGATTCACAACACTAATTCTGCCCATGGACAGGCATGGCTAATAAAATAATGCATCATAAATGAATAATTGATTTATATACATGTAATTTTATGGCATTACACATATTTATCTATAACTTCATAACTGAAAACTCTTTTCACAGTTTTACTATTTGTCACAAGACAGAAGTTGTCAAAAACACCCTAAATCCTGTGTGGCAAGCCTTCAAGATCTCAGTCAGAGCCTTGTGCAATGGGGATTACGACAGGTAAGACCGCCGAGACGTTTAAACCGAGGATGCAAATTGTTCACGGTCTGTGGAACTGGAATCTAAACCACATTGTATTTTTCTGAAAGTGGTTTCTTTCACCTTAGTAAACATATTTTTTTCTGCAAAAGCATGTAGTTATTTTTTTAAAAAATTCAAGCAACGTAGCCTGATTCCATAATGATTTGGGGAATAGATAAAATTTTTACTAATTTAAGCTTAATTAATTGGACTGTTTTTCCCAAGATAAACATGTGTTAAGTGCTAAAAATAGATCAAAAGTTAGTGAATTTGTAACTTACTATTTAAATGTGGTTCCTAAATTCTCATTGCCCCAGGCTGCCCATCGCCTCAGTGGCCCACACTGCTAGAGTGTGGCACATAGGTGCTTGCCATGGACAGGACGTTGGCTAGAGTGCTGTCACTTGGGTATAACTGGGCTCATGGGCTCATATAGGCCCTACATACACAAGGAAGGCATTTTAGCAAGGTCCACCCAGCACCCTAATCCTTCCAGCATACTTGAAGGTTTATAATATTGAAACATTTTGGAAACTATTATGTAAAAATCTCTATAGAATCAAAACTAAAAGTATATAAATAAATAAAATTTCAGTCTTTTTGTTGTTTTACTAGCCTTACTACTTTTATGTTAGTAAAATATAAAACCTTGTCTTTTACGTCATGTTGAGACGGGGCGTTGCCGTGTAGCTCAACCTGGCCATGAATGCCTGCTTCCAATGACTCAGTGGCAAGTGTATCATTCAAGGGTAGTTGATTCTATTAACAAATACCATGCTGAGAACTGGTAGCGAATTATCTTGTTTACTTTGAAACATTTGATACCATAATTGGTAGGTGAGGCTAACTTTATTGAACTGGTTCATTCTTACCCTAAGAAAGCATTTGTTCTATGTTTTCTGATGAGTACTGTCGGTACTACCAGGTCACCTTGTTAAAATTAAAATTAAAGTTTCCAGACTCACCTCAGACCTGTTGAACCAAAAGCTCTGGGAAAGCCATCTAGTAAGCCTCATTGTGATGAGGTCTCCAGGTGACTCTAATCCGTGTGGATTTGAGAAATATGTGCCGTGACAGTGGTCTCCGAGAGGGAAGAAGTGGGCCTTTCTTCACTGAGAAGTTATGCTGTCCACCTTGCTTTCTCCATGCATTGAAGAATTAACAGAGATTCTCGAAACTGACTTTAAGATGTAAATTTAATGGTAGTAATGAAATTAGCTAAATCACCTTCAATTTACTTTGTGAAACTTGTAAGCCTGTCTTCTCTAAGGACAACTGGCTGAGTTTTATTTCATAGATTCAGATCATATTGTTTGAATATGATATTATTGGATCATATTGTTTTATTTAAACCATTTTCTTGTGTGTGTTTTCCCCCTGGCAGAACGATTAAAGTAGAGGTGTATGACTGGGACCGAGATGGGAGGTAAGGCTTCATGTGTGTCAATCCTGTTTCTGAGACATTAACGCAGCCTGAGCAGACTGTGCGCCGCTGATGCTGATGTTTCTTTAGGCGCATGTTTTTCTGCTTAAAAGTACGTGGAATAACTTTGTGGGAGCCTAGTCTGTTTGGATGCTCACCTTCCTAGTCTTGGATGGAGCAGGGAGGACCTTGGACTTCCCACAGGGCAGGGAACCCCAACTGCTCTTTGGACTGAAGAGGGAGGGGAAGGGGAATGGGGGGAGCGGGAGGGAAATGGGAGGAGGGGAGGAGGTGGAAGTTTTTAATTAAATAATAAAAAAAGAATTAAAAAAGTACATCACTGATGGGTTTACACGTGATTTTACAAGCAATATATTTTCTTCATCTTTGAGACTACAATGAAGTGTTTCTTCATTTACAATAAAGATTTCATGATCGGCCTTGATGCTTTGATAATGTGTTCAACACACAGGCATCTGTTTTCACAGCTCCAGAATAGAGATCTCCATTGTTCCAGCTCAGAGGTTCTGTGAAGGATCCTATAAAGTGTTTGACATGCCACTCAAGGGAACGCAAACACACACACACACAATCTAAAAAATATTAAAAAAAAAAACCCACACTATTTTTTTTTTTTTTATGACGGTGGCAATAAAGCCTGAGCCTTACACATGGCGAGCACTGCCGAGGTACCTCCCCAGGGATTCTTGATTTTTGAGAGATCAGATTTAGAATCAAAGAAAATATTTGAACCCAAGAAGACTGAAAATACAAACGATAAGGTTAGAAGAAGAAAAGATCTTTAGGGAGAAAGTTAAATATTCCTTGGTAATAAATTATGTGAACAGATTGGTGAAAGATGTTGCAATCTTTTAAGAATTCCTTTTAGTTCTAGGACAAAGTGTCTTTACCTTCATTTAAAATACAGATCAGTGTTTAGAAATAAAATGTTAATGCATATTTTTATATCATACATATACCCAGAAGTAGCTGCTTAAATTTTAACTGAATATCCAATTTATGAATGAATTATAAAAGGCTAAAATAAATTATTTATTAAATTCTCACTAATACTCTCAGTCAAATAACTAATGAGATTTGAAAAACATGTTGGGTTATAACAGAAAATAATACAGATAATGAAACTCAGATGTTAATTTTATGAATAAATAATAATCGTCATACAGGTCATTGTACCAGTTGATAGCCTGTGTTCTGTGTGGGATAATAACAGTTGTACTACAAGTGTGTTTATTTATCCAACAGTTTCCAAATATGACATACATGCTTTACAACACTGTAATTAATGATCACAAGGACTCTGCTATGTTTCCTTTCTGCTATCTTTAATGTATGAAATTCTGTACCCCTCTCATTTTGTATTTCCTGTAATGCCCAGAAATTTTGATGTTTCTTTTAACAAACACATTATGAGTTGTTTTTGTTTTATTTTGTTTTTCTTTGTTTTTGAGCTACTACATAGTTCTGGTTGACCTGGAACTTGCTATTTAGATCAGACTGGCCTCCAGCTCAGAGAACTCTCTTTGCCTCTGCCTCTTGAGTATGAAGATCAAAAGTTTGTGTCGCCATGCTCAGCCCAGTGCACCATCTTTTATTTTGAACAGTTTGGACTAGCATGGTTCCAAGAAAACAATTCAAGTATCTTAGTTTGGGTTTCCATTGTTATGAAGGAAAACATTTAATTGGGACTAGCTTTTTAGCTTCAGAGGTTTAGTCCTTTATTGTCATGACAGGACATGATGGTTTGCATGCAGACAGTGCCGGAGAGGTAGCTGGGTGTTCTACATTTTGATCAGCAGACAGCAGAGGAGCCTGTTTGCCACACTGGGTGTAGCTTGAGCACGTAAGACCATAAAGTCCCCCTCTGCAGTGACACACTTCCTCCAACAAGGCCATACCTCCTAATAGTGCCACTTCCTATGGACCAAGTGTTTTAGACACATGAGTCTATGGTGGCCATACCTATTCAAACCACCACGCCAAACCACATAGATAATTTTCAATTTTCTTTTGGCAACACTAGGAAGTAAATGTAAATCAGCAGCTTCAGGGTAATAATGATTCAATCTTAGGTACATAAAATGTTACCTTTTAGTAACAGAGTTACTGTAGCAATGGTTAAATGATTAAAGTAGAAAGTGCACTCTTAACACATTCTTTAAAATCTGACATGTGTCTTATGCTTAGAGTGCAGATCAGTTCAGATTCATTGTGTTTCAAGATCCTTAGAGTACCACATGCTGGGGCTGCCTCATTGTGTAGCATTGTTTTGGCTGTGACATTATCTATAGGACGTGAATTATATGAAACATTATACCACTTGGGCATGGTTTCCATTTCTGTAATTCTAACTAATCGGGAGGCAGAGACAGGAAGATGCCAAGTTCGAGGCCTGTCTGGGCTATACAGTTATTTCAAAGCCCTCAGGCATTTAATGAGATCCTGTCTCAAAATAAGAAATAAAAGTAAATAAATTGCCTAAAAATTGAGCAATAGGCTAGCTCTAAAACCCTAAGTTTAATGCCCAGGACAAATGAATAACCTGAGAACTCTGTGTATTACTTTGTGTGGACATTTAACCATTCAAGAGTAGTGCATGTAGTCTAGAGGGGATACTTCAATTAAAAGCTTTCAAGGAAGACCCTTGATCAATTGGTTGCCCACAATTTACTCATAAGGGAACTAAAGGTAACTATGTTACAATAATGTCCCCAGAATGAGAACTTAAAGTAGATCTGTGACTTGGGATTTCCTTCTGTGAGAAAAGCCTTGAGGGTAGGAAATGTATGAAAGAATATTGCTAAGCAGTTCACATTGAATTTACTGTCCAGAACCAGTCTGGAGTAGGAGAAAAGTAGTTACCTGTTATTTATTTGTTTATTTATGAATCAACTCAGATATACTTGATTTTCAACAAGTCAAACCACCTCCGTGTAGTGCTTCTTTTAGTTTCCTGCCTGTTATCTCTTTCAGGGATGTGGCAGAGTATTTAAACTTCATTTGAAAAGCAAAAGTTAAAATGCTAAGGAACAGGCTTGTCTGGGTCATAAAACCAGCACTGGGGACGTCCTTGCAAAGCCCCACTTTCCTAGAAGTCACTTTAGCTGAATTTAGTTTGATTCAAAATTGGAGCCCATTAATAGGATCGTTCTGCATAAAATCCACACGGCTGTAATATGTGACTGATTGCAGGAGGTGACTAAGGAGGCAGTCGCTACTGCAGCATGATGATTTGATGAAAAGACAGAGTCGGTGATCTGCCAATCATCCCATCCCAGCTTCCAACTATTACATAGGGAGTGTTAAGTGTCATTGTGACCACTGCATTCTATCAAATAATGGCATTTATTATAGGTACAAACTTTATCTGTGAAAGGCTACACAATGGTAGGTCTGCTGGTCTGTTCCCTTTAGTGGGTTTTGCTAAGCCTGTGGAAGGTTGCTGTTCTGGGATTCTGTCATCTTAAGCTCAGGGTTTAAGAACTTTACATGTGTTTAACGTAAATGAGTGCAACCTCACTTAGGAGAACATTTTATATATCTTTCATGCTTTCCTCTTTTATTTTCAATTTCCTCATTCACTGTCTCTAATCTTCCCCTAAATTAGTCCGTTATTCACTTGCAGTTAATTCTACTATCATGTGTGTGCAGGCCACAAGCTGTGAGGTATTTTTTCAACGTCAATAAACCGAATTTCATAAACTGAATGCTACTGAGGCATATCTACTTTTTTATTCTATCTACTTAGGTCTATTTTTTTTTCTTTCAAATGTAGCATGTGACTTTCTCTTCCCTGACCTTTTAATTTGTAATTATCATACTCAAAATGGGTTGCTTTAATTATGTGTGCATTAGATTCTTAATCAATTTTTAACTCTGGAACATCTTTACTTATTTAAATGAGTCAATGCAAAATCTGTTCAATTAATTTTGGAATAAATTGTCATTGAGTACTTACATGTTAAACAGTTGACCTGGTATAGTAACTCAACTGAAGAATTTAATCTTTATGTAAAATCTTCTAATTATATTTAATTTGCTTTTCAATCTTTCTGTCTACCTTCAGAGGCTTTGGTGTCCTTACATTTCAATATTTTTTTCAGAAAATTGCATAAACATTTCACACTGCTGTTCTGCTAAGGTATCAGCAAATTCCTCGGTCATTTTCAACTGCACAATGTGCTGGTCTGCCGTGCCTTGCTGACATATCTTTCCTAGTGTCTTCCCTACCAAGAGAGTGTTGCTCAGGTCATGCATAGGTTTTCTGTCCAGACCCTGTTGAAATGTCATTAACCCCAGGCAAGCTTTCCTTGGGAATCTAGAGTCACACAATCCTCCGCTTATTCGCACACTTAGTGAATTCTTTCTGTTGGGTCTTCCATGCTCTCTGCAAGCTCACTGGGTTTAGGGTATTGTTTCTTCTTACTGTTCATGCAGGACTTTAAGATAAGAGGCCTCTGTGTTCTTGCATCCAGTGGTTGTGTCGGTTTCACGCCTGAAAGGAACATCTGAATCAGCTGATACCTTCCTGATGCACACTCAACCCTCGTGGATGTTTGTGAATCTCCTCATTCTCCCCTCCACTTCAGATAGTGACATTATCACAATTATCTTCAGCACACTGGAGTTTTATCTCTGGGGAAGCTTCCGCTGTGATTAATTTGGCTGTCGCTTCCTCATTCAGGAATTTTATAAACATTTCTCTTTAATATCTTCTCCAACCA
This sequence comes from Chionomys nivalis, assembly GCF_950005125.1. Classification (NCBI taxonomy): domain Eukaryota; kingdom Metazoa; phylum Chordata; class Mammalia; order Rodentia; family Cricetidae; genus Chionomys; species Chionomys nivalis. Next base: position 47,264,510 of record NC_080102.1, on the reverse strand, counting down.
TTCAATATTCTGTACTATGTTGTTTGATCCTTGTGAATTTACTTAATTTCTGGAGATTCTTTCCATCTTTGTTTCGTTGTGGTCAGAGTGGATACATAGAGTTAGTTCAGTTCTTCTGTACTTGTTGAGATTTGTTTAGTACTCGGTATGAAGTCTGTTCTAAAGACTCTCCTGTGGGCTTTGGAGCAGAGTGTATATTCTTTGGTGCTTGGGTGGAATGTTCTATAGATATAGATGCGTTGGATACACGATGTCATTTATCTGGAGGCTTCTCTGTTTATTTTTTGACCTAATGATCTGTCTATTGGAGAAAGGGTGGAATTGAAGTCACCTATGATGACTGAGTTGTTTTCATCTGTGTCTTGAAGTCCGGAAGTATGCTTTTTATAAAACAGTGTGGTAGAGATTTAAATGCACATCTGTCTCCGATTGCAATATTGGTAAACTGTTGTGTTGATTAGAATACAGTGTCCTTTATCTCTTCTGATTAACTTAGGCTTAAAGATAGTGCACCTGCTTCTTACCTGGTCTTCTTTCTTTGGATACTTTTCTCTATGGGTCCTTTTCAGTAAGATAAGTTTCCTGTAAACAATAAAATCATGGCTTTCACTTTTTTAAATCATTTAAGTGACTCATGTCTTTTAATGGATGGGCTGAGGCCACTAATATTTAAAGTCATCATGGAAAGACATGTTCTAATTGCTGTCACTGTCGTTGTCCTTTGACTTCTTTTGTTGTGTTCTTATTCCTACTTTGTGTTTCAGAATTTACAGTTTCGTTTTCTTTCTTTTCTCTTCTCTTGGCTGTGCCCATTCCTCTCTCATTCTATTTATTGCTCCCAGTAGTTCCCACAAGACTGGCTCAGTGGACATGAATTCTTTCAGCTTGTTTATCTCATAGAGAGATTTTATTTTTCTTTCTACTATGGCAAGTACTTTAGCTGGGTACAGTAGTCTGGGTTCACATCTATGGTCATATAGAACTTGTAGTCATTGCCCCAGTTTCTTTGGGTTTTCAAAGTTTTAATCATCATCTATGGTCTTCTAGAACTTGCACTACTAAGCCCAAGTTTCTTTGGACTTTTAAAGTTTTGATCAAGAAGCCAGCTAATACTCTGATAGGTTTTCCTTTTTATATCACTTGTGTTTTTTTTTCTCTTGCAGCAAACATGATTCTTGATACATGGAATTAATTTTCTGTTTTAACTTTGTATTCATTGTGCTTCTTGTGTCTGTACAGGTGTGTTTTCCTTACTGCAAGAAAGTTTTCTTCTATGATCCCATTTAGAATCTGATCTATGACACTGATCTAGGATTATTCTTCTATGACTAGAATTCATTGATTTGATATTTTAACAGCATTGCAAATTTTATGCATATTTGTTTATTATATTTTGAAATTTTTTTCATATTCATTGTGTAAATGGTCCAGTTCTTTTTTTTTTTTGCTTTATGCTGGAAATGCTGTGTTGTATAGCTTTGGAGTAAAGATTGACCACAATGTATGCTGTTCTTGCTACAATTTTCAACCTTTCCTGTTAGTTTTCTTACAAAAATATAAACATTTGTTTGAGAAGTTTTGGACTACTTGATTCTGTGTTCAATCACTATGAAAACAAAAATCAATGTAAGGAATATTATTTTTAATGGCATCCTGATAGTGAATTTTGACAGAAAAAGAAGAAATATAATGTCACATTCATAGAGATTATTACACATCACTTTATGAAGTTGCACAAATTTGGTCACACAAAATAAAAAGAGATGTATGAATCTGTATTCTACAGTAGCTCAGAAATATTCTTCTGTGTAAAATGCACATGGCAGAGCTAAGGTGAAAATGATTAAATATTGAATCATATTTATCCTTTCATGATAAAAGAATATTTGTTTATTTTTGAACAAATATATTACTTGTGACTATTTAAGAAAGTAACTGATATCCTAGAATTGAATTTCTGTAGCTATACACTAATGACCAACAGAAAAAAAATGTGAGCAGGGGCTCCATAGCTGGATTTGTTTGTTTTTGGTTTCTATTGTTATTTTAGTGCTTTGGTTAACATCAAAACTCTCAATTTTATACTAAAACTACTCGTAGCATTTTATTTTGCCATTTTTAACAACAGTAATTACCACTGGCTGGTATTTTCAACTTTTCTGTCTGTATTGAATCACACACATTTACCTTTCTATGTATGAACGCTTAAACTTAAATCTAAAATTCAATTACTTTCAAATTATAGCGAAAAGTAGGTGGAATAAACAGTATGAATATTTTAATGTCCTTGAAATTGGTCGAGATTTTAGGTTCAGATATTAGCTCAGTAATTTTCGAATCCATGCAGTGCTATATTAGTATCAAGGTTCCCAGGTGGAGTGGAAATACACCAAAACCTCTCTATTCTGCATTCTAACGGAGGGTATTGTTAGGTCTGTGTCACTGTCACCTTGATTGGACGGTAGCTCTGTAGGAATGTGAGGCTATTTCATAGGTTTCAATGAGGACATGGTTGACAGAATCCATAGACTAGGTACTTAGTCTGCATAAAATGAGGGAAAGGAGAAAGCCTGATGATTGACAGCACCCTCTTCTCCCTGCTTCCTGCTCCTCTGTGATGTGAGCTGAGGAGCATGCACCCACCATCTTGGAACCTTCCGCTGGCATATCTTCCTCACCTTAGTAAACTAACCATTTAAGTGGGGAGTTGAAAATAAATGTTCTTTTTGTTGTTCTTTTAGGTATTTTGTCAATAGCAATGAGACATGATAGACTGGGTAAAATCTATTTATCAAAGATTTTTTGATCCTAAAATACAGTATTGAGAAAGGAAGTTTTAATGTGTGATGTGTTTGTTTGATTAAATGGTTTAAGATAAAGGCTGCTGGCAAAGAATTAAACATAACATTATATTTTTAAAAGTTAGATTTGTATGTATTACTTTAATTATATCTGGTATGCATGAAGTTTGAATAATAAAGCAGAAATACATGAACATTTCTATGCATTTTCTCTTTAAAAAATTAGTTTGTGACTATATAGGGATGTAACTTTCACATAAGTGTGACAAAACCAATTATAACTTATCCTTAGGTGTGAATGTGCCATTTACATGTCATTATAAGCTATGTTAAAGATTATTGTTTTCATCTTAGAAAAATATTATATCCAAAACTTTGAGTGGACACAATAAAGTGAAAATCAAGTTTATGAACAAAATATTCAATAAGTATAAAAAGTAAATTAATAAAATTATTAGTTATGATTACTTAAATATGTTACATACAGGTAAATATAAACTCCAAAACACAGCTACATATTACATTACATTACTTATATATGTGTTATCACAAATATGTATAGAATACAACTTTGTAATTTATATCTGTATTATAAATGGATAGAAGAGCAGATAAGGACAAGATTAATAAAATTAGCCTACAACCGCTGAACTAGTGTATGAGAGTGGTAACATTCATCCCGTTCCCATGGATACTGAGAAGCACAACTGTAATCCACAGAGGAATAAAGAAAGGCAAGAGGCGTACTAGAATTATATAATGTTTACCCAGGGTGGCTTATATCCTTACTATACACATATATAGTATTTATATACAGATATACATTATATATGCATATTTAATATAGTATACAATATGATATATGTAGTATATACATGCATATACTATATGGATATATAGTAATTGTGTACTAATTATTTATAATTATAGTTATAAGATAAAATATAACCCATAAGAAATTCTACTTCTGTTAGAATATGCTGATAATGAAGGAGCTGCATTGTGGGCTAAGATGGGAATCTGTGGCAGTGTGTTTGGCGAGTACACAGATTTGGATTTGATCTCTGACATCTCCAAGAAAAATAATAATGCTTACTCAGCAGACTTACAACACAGAGCAGCAGATCAACGCCTGGGAGCTCTCAAAAGTAATACTGGGACTCCTTTGGGGTTTTAGACATTCTCTACCAGAACTTCAGAAAGTCACAAAAATATCAAACAAACAGAAAACATTAGATCTTAGATTGAACCTTTTTTTTTTTTACTTATTTATTTATTTTTATTCTTTTTTAATTAAAATTTCCACCTGCTCCCCATTTCCCATTTCCCTCCCCTCCTCCCAAATATTGCCCTCCCCCCACTTCCCTCCCCCTATCCCCACTCCTCTTCTCCTCCCCCCACTCCCTTCCCCCTCCCTCTCGATACTGAAGAGCAGTCCAAATTCCCTGCCCTGCGGGAAGACCAAGGTCCTTCTATCTACGTCCAGAAAGGTGAGCGTCCAAACAGGCTAAGCTCCCACAAAGCCAGTTCATGTATTAGGATCGAAACCTAGTGCCATTGTCCTTGGCTTCTCATCAGTCTTCATTGACCGCCATGCTCAGAGAGTCCGGAATCAACCCATGCTTATTCAGTCCCAGACCAGCTGGCCTTGGTGGGCTCCCAATAAATCAGTTCCACTGTCACAGTGGGTGGGTGCATCCCTCGTGGTCCTGATTTTTTGCTCATGTTCTCCCTCCTTCTGCTCCTCATTTGGACCTTAAGAGCTCAGACCGTTGCTCCAAATTTGGAAATCAATGTGGCGATTTCTCAGGAAATTTGGGATCAACCTACCCCAAGATCCAGTAATACCACTATTGGGAATATACCCAAGAGATGCCACATCAAATGACAAAAGTATCTGTTCAACTATGTTCATAGCAGCATTGTTTGTAATAGCCAAAACCTGGAAACAACCTAGATGCCCTTCAATGGAGGAATGGATGAAGAAAGTGTGGAATATATACATATTAGAGTACTACTCAGCAGTAAAAAACAATGACTTCTCGAATTTTGCGTGCAAATGGATGGAAATAGAAAACACTATCCTGAGTGAGGTATCCCAGACTCAAAAAGAGGAACATGGGATGTACTCACTCATAATCGGTTTCTAGCCATAAAATAGATTGAACCTTTTTAAAAAGTCAGTGTTTTTATTGCTGTGATAAAACACCATGACCAAGTCAACTTATAGAATAGAGTTCATGTGGTTCTAGATGGTGAGAGCCCGTGATGGTAGAGCAAAGGCATGGCAGCTGGAGCTTGCATCTGAAACCTAAGGCATACAACAAAGACTGCACTGGAGATGCCATGAGGCTTTGAAATATCAAACCTGCCCCCAGTGACAATCTTTCTCCATCAAGGCCACCCCTTCTAAACCTACCCAAAATGTATCAGCTGTTGGTGCTATCTAAATTACCACGATCAGTGAAAGTGGGGGTTATCTCATTTAAAAGCATTCGTAAATGCTCAAAGGAGTGTTAAAGTCGATGAGGTGTGACTATAGGAAAAACAAAATCAGCAAAACGGGGAGCAAGATGGGAGAGGTTATTCTCTGAATTCCCTAATGTCTTTGCTCTTTGCTGCGGTCATTGCCACATCCAATGTGCATGTGACTTGCCGTCATGGAACTGGTTGTTTGATTTCATTTGCCTGGGAACAAAGGCTCCTGCTATGCAGTAAATAAGGGTTTACACAGAAGGAGGAATGTACGCAGCTGTGGTTCTGCCTCCCTGACCATGAGTGGGAAACATCCGCCATTGCTGTGGATGCTCGCTTTTCAAGACCTTGTTAAATTCAAAGACTCCACAATGCTTGCTGACACTGGTAGAAATTAAAAAAGACAGAAAAACATGGGAAATATAAATGAAGAAGAGGAAATAAAGACAGATGCTGTCTTCCCTCATAAGAAAGACAAATTAGTGACCAAAACACCAGACAGAATCAAGAAAGGATGCATTTATTTTGGCTCAGAGTTTTGGGGAATTTCCATCCATTTGTCAGGGACAGTGCGGAGAAACCACACCCTTCTCACAGGAGGATGTGGGGATGCAATTCTTCACATCCTAGAGGAGCAGCTCACAAGGCTTCTGAAATTGGGAACTGAATTGTGACTTACCTCTGTCAACTAGGCCACAGCTGAAAGTTCCACAGCATCCAAAATTAGGGTGACCAGTATGGAAAAGCAAGCATGAGCCTGTGGGGGACCTTTTATATTCAAATTGCAGCAAGTGGCAACAATTTTTGTGCTGAGTTCAACATGTAGAAATGTTAATTTTATATTAAGTTCACATGCAAGTCTTCATTTGAAATAAATTTCCTCCAACACACATCTGAAGCCATCATATTGTGACATACACCAAAGAGAAAGACTCCCGAAGTTAGCATCCTGGAATTCATCCAGGGTTCCTTTACATATATAACTTCAAAATATTATGCTGTATTATATAGTATTTCAAATTCATAAGCTTAATATAGCTCTATAAGTTATATTTATATAGAAAGCTATATCGGTTATTAAGGTTATGTAGGAACCTTTTTCACTGGCTGCATGAATAGTTGTTCTGAGCTACTTTGCTAAAATGTAGAATGCATTGTATTAGGGTCTTTAAAAATATAAACATCTTTGATAAAAAGAATCAAATTAATTATCTGAATTTAATTTTGAAACAAGAAATAGTCATTCCTTCCAACATTTTGGTAAAGACACACACACACACTACATATAAGAATCCTAAAGTTGACAATAACTCGGGACCACAGTATGGTAGAAAATGAATGGGTGTTTTGGGATGTATCTGTCAGCTGTTACAAAATGTATCTGTTACAGCTGTATCTGTACAAAATTCTTAAGAGACAGTTGTGAAACCAAGCATGAAAAACATCCGAACTGCCAGCCAAAGAAAGCACTTCAGTGTGATCTAGTAGGCACATAACGTGTGGGCAACAACAGTCAGAGCTGTGTTTAGATCTTAGGGCTTTGAAAATTGACATAATTCACACCTGTGCTGTTGTGCTACACTGCAAATAATCAGTATGAGGGAAAATAATGCCAGTGGTCTAGGCAATGTTATATCATAGAACAGCTATTTTGAACACTGTGCTATTCCTGGTACCTACTGTGTGCCAGGCACTGACAGTGATGTAATCTGAATACACAGTGCAATCTGAATACACAGTGCCATTCATGGTACCCACTGTACGTCAGACAGTGACAGAGAGGGAATCTGAATACGCTGTACCATTTACGGTACCAACTGCGTGCCAGACACTGACAGAGATGTAATCCAAATACGCTGTGCCATTCATGGTACTCACTGTGTGCCAGGCATTGATGTAGACGTATGGAATACCGAGGTGAGATTTTAACCTTCTTGTTTTCTAGGCTAATACAAGCTCAGAGGGGAAATATAAACAAATGTGCGTGCTGTGTGCTGGGAAATGTAACGACAGCATGACCCTGGGTGCCTTGAGCCTTCCTTTTGTTCCAGAGAGCTAAGTGTGAGAGTATGAAACAGGAAAAGCCCTTGGAGGAAACAATAGCTAAGTTGATAAGTGACGCCAAGGTGGATATATCCTAAAACACATGTGGGGAGATGATGTGTGTATTCATGGTCAAGTGTAAACATAAATTACATTTGCCATGTGCCACTCTCCACTGGCAACGGAACAGAGGTAAGACTGGGTTACATAGACCGCATTCAGCATGCGACTCAAAACTAGTTTCTTCAGTGACATTGCTAGTGATGTAGTGATCAATTTGTTCTAAACATTGATAGTCCAAGCTTCACCACTGTCTCGCACATATGAAGGGCCTAGTTCAGTCCCATGGAGGCTACACAGCTGTCGGTCTAGAATTCCTGAGTTTCCGTGAGCTTGGTTCAGCTGTCCGTGTAGATTTCTCTCCCATGATCTTGACCTCCATTGCTGATGTATTTCCTTCTCCCTCTCTTGGATTGGATTCCCAGAGCTTGGCTTGGTGCTTGGTTGTGGATCTCTACGTCTGACTCCATCATTTGCTGGATGAAGGTTCTATGATGGTAGTTGGGATATTCACCAATCTGGTGCCAGGGTAAGGTCAGTTCAGGCTCCTCTCCACTATTGCTAGGATAGCAATACTGGGTCACTATTGTTGGATAACTGGGGTCATTATGTGGATTCTTAGGAATTTCCCTAGTACCAGGATTTTCCCTAACTCCAGTGTGGCTTTCTCTATCAAGATCTCTCTTTCATTGCTCTCCCACTCAGTCCTCCTCTCCCCTCCACAATCCCATTCACTCTTGTTCTCATCTCGCATCCCCTCCCCTTCATCACTTCCTCCCCCTGTTTACCGAGGAGATCTCATCTAATTCCCGTTCCCTGGGCGATCCATGTGTCTCTCTTAGGGTCTTCCTTGTTACCTCGCTTCTCTGGAGCTGTGGATTGTAGTCTGGTTATCCTTTGCTTTACATCTAATATCCACTTATGAGTGGGTCCATACTGTATTGGTCGTTCTGAGTCTGCTCTACCTTCTGTAGTACGTAATGCAAAGGAGAAAATTTTCTCTTCATTTTAGAATGTACAGGCATTATTCAGAAAAGGTCACCCAGTTCAGCAGCTTCAAAGGTTCATTGCTTTCACTAAGAACAAACAGGTTGTCACCTATCATACATTTCTCAGTTTTGTAAAAAGTAACAAATATATGTGCCTCAAAACACCCAAGTTTTAAAGACCCCCTTCTTAGCAAGTGAGTTCTACAGTGAGTTCTGTATAGTTGATCAGAGTGTGATTGGATCCAGATGTTCCACTCTATCAGAATGGCTTTTTGTAGGTAGATGTTCCTGAATTTGAGTTTGGATTACTTAATTCCATTTGCTTGAGACTAGTAATCATTGCTTCTCTATGTCAAATGTGTGATAAGTGTCGAGCGGCAGAAGTGGCATGCTGGCAATCAGGATCTGAACACTGAATTTGAAAAACTTGGCCAAATGCAGATAGACCCACGCAGTGTGTGTCAGGTCTCTATTCCCTATTCCCACCGATGTTTAGTGGGAGCTCAGTGTTACAGGTCAGCTCACGCTTAGCAGCATCACAGTCTTTGAGGTGCTTCCATGCTTTCATCTCCATGGTTACTATTTCAGATACCTGAAAGGTGCACGGGGAAGAGGCTGGGTTCTAAATAGAATCACTAGGACTCAAGAGAATTGCAAGTTTTTTTTTAAAAAAGACATTGTGGGTATGAAGTTGTATTTCCCATGGTCAAAAGGATCATTTCATTTATCCAAATTTCATAAGAAATGTAGAAAAACGAAGTACCAATACTGAAGTCTTGTTATGTACTTTTTAATGTGTGAGTTGAGAGACTGGATTCTAGGGATTTCATCATTGCATACTACTAACTCCAATACTCTCCTCTGATATCTGTATGTATATAAATCCAAATCTGAAGGTTGATTATGGAAGTCAAGATTAGGCTGCTCTAAAAAGGAGACCCCACATAAAACAATGGGTTGTAAGTGCAGGATCTTTCATGTAAGCGGAACTGGGATGCTGGATATCAAAATGAATTATACCTCAAATGATTTGTAAGGTTCTTAGCAATGATATCACGACCTGTCCCCAGCACTTAGCTGGATTTTAGAAACCTGTTTTCCTTGCCCAGCCTTACACAAGAAGAGGAGCTCGGATCCTGCCTCAACTTGATGTGCCATGCTTTGTTCAAGTTCATGGGAGGCCCCTTTCTAGATGGAGAAGGAGGAAGAGGAGTAAAAGAGGAGGGGGGGTAGATGTGACCTGTGTGTGGGGGTACTAAAAGGAGAGGAGGGAGGAGAAGTGATAAAATTTTATGTAATTGATTTTAGTTAGCTTTTTTTTTCTTCAAAATCTTACCTTCAGAAAAGAATTTTTGTCTAGGTTCTCTGGGATTGTGAAATATAGACTGGTTTTTCTTTGCTTTATGTCTAAAAGTCGCTTATGAGTGAATACATATTATATTTGTCTTCCTGGGTCTGGGTTATCTCACTCAATATGATGTTTCCTAGATCCATCCATCTGCCTGCAAGTTTCAAGATGGCATTATTTTTTCCATTGTGTAAATGTACCATATCTTCTTTACCTATTCGTTGGTTGAGGGACATTTAGATTGTTTCCAGGATCCGGCTGTGACAAACAATGGTGCTATGAACATAGTTGAGCACATGTCCTTGTAAGATTGAGACTCGTTTGGATATATACCCAAAGGTATTGTTAGGTCTTGGGGTAGGTTGTTTTCTAATTTTCTGAGAAATCGCCATACTGATTTCCAAAATAGCTATACACAAACCCAGAGAACCTAGACAACAAAGAGGACCCTAAAAGAAACATCTAATCTACATGGGAAGCAGAAAAAGACAAGATCTCCTGAGTAAATTGGGAGCGTGGGGATCATGGGAGAGGGTTGAAGAGGATGGGGGAGGAAGGAAGGAGAGCAGAGAAAAAAAATACAGTTCAATAAAAATAATTTAAAAAATAATTTTGGTTAGTTAAATACAGCTATTCATTACTTATTACTGGCCACCAGGAAAGGGCCATGACTTTTTAAGAGGTTCACAGCTAAACAGTAAATAGGGCTTATGGGGACATTTATGACAATGAACAGCATATGAGTTCTGTGACACAAAATAAAAACTACTTTTGTTTATTATAATCCTTTAGCTCCTGTCTTAGATTCCTTTCCAGTTACTGTGGAAAGCCACGTAAGGGAGAAGGGCTGATTCTTACTCACAGTTTAAGGGACAGGCTATCATGGCTGGGGAATCGTGGTGACAGGGGATTGAAGCAGCTGGTCATATGACCTCATCAGCCAGCAGCTGGTCATGTGACCTCGTCAGCCAGAGGTGTTGAGCAGTGCAGGCAGGCTGCTGCACAGTTCTTTCTCCCCTCTTTCACTCCAGACACACTTAGGGAATTGTTCCACCCACAGTGGGTGAGTCTTCCCACCGCAACCTGCATAGTCAAGATGCTCCACCTCAGACATGCTCAGAGGGCCATCTTCAGGTGTTTCCAAATTCTGTCAAACTGATTGTCTCTCTAGTTCCTCTAATGAACATGTTCTTCTTTTGGTGAATTACAATTTCCTGAGGACCCATTGTCAATAAGGAATATCTCAGCAGTATGGTTTAAACTTAGTGAAATAGTTAATCATTTGGATAACAGAGGATTACCATTTGCTTTAGAGGTGAATATCATTAAAACTATTACTCCTGTTTCAAGTACTAATTTTGCTGTGTAAGTTGAACAATTGAATATTAACGAAATATTGTTGATTTTAAATTTTAGATTAAGGGACAATGAAATTATGTATCAGTCTCTCAAGAGACTGTCTAAATTATAAAGCTGTATTCATAGAGATATTAGACATTTTTCAAACTCAATAAACAGTTCTTATGTAAAATGTTTTGATATATGAATGAGAATTGAACAAGCCTGGTGCCACATACTTCTTTCTTCTCTCACTTTCAGTCATGATTTCATTGGAGAATTTACAACAAGCTATCGAGAACTTTCCAGAGGACAATCACAATTCAACGTCTATGAGGTAAGAAGCCTTTACTACTGACCTCCTGTGGTAAACAGTTTTTGCTTTGCACTGTTTTCTAAAGGTAATTGTCAAAATTAAATGAGAACATGCAAGTGTGTGTGGATATGAGAGAGTATATACACACATACATTTATAAATTCATTGATTCTATTTGTTTCTTTAATATTATTTTACTTGTTTCTTTAATTAATTGGTTGATTTAGACGACCTGTTAAATGAAGGTATTTGTGGAGAACACATTAAGCCATGAGTGACTGTGTATTGTTGAGTGGTGACAAAGCCTTCCTCGTGTCCCAGTACAAATGTTGACAGTGTAAGCAGAAACTTTCAACCATGGCTTCCTTCTCCAACATAACTGCAGCCTGAGACAGCTCCACTACAGAGACCTCCATCCTTGGAAACATTTTTCTTTTCCTTTTCTGAAATTAAAATATAATTAACATAATTTTCCACTTTCTGAGTCCTCTCGATAATTCCTCTCAGTTTTACTCTCTCCCAAATTTGTAATGTCTGGCCTCTTTTTCTTTAATGTTTGATGTGTGTGTGTGTGTGTGTGTGTGTGTGTGCGCGCGCTCCCGAGTATATAAATCCAATCTTCATAATCTGTATAATGTTAATTGTAAGTAGATATGTTCAGAGCTTACTGTGAACATAGCCCGTTGACTTTGCTTCCTATCCATCACTAATCAACTGGTTCCTAACTACAGAAGGAAAATTATTCGTTTTTCTACTATTGGCATAGTATTATATCAGGGAGCTACAGTTGGCACAGTGCTCCTAAGAACCTTCACTTTCATTTAGGTAGACTCTGAAGGGAATGCCAGGGCACCACACAGTCAGTAAAGAGACCCAATTAACCACACATACTGAAATTGTATCTGTTCTCAGGCACCAAATCTGGAATAAGCACTGCTGATCCTTGATTGCCTTTATCTGAACATTCTCTAACATTTTCAAAACTTAATGTATACATGTATCAAAAGAGTGTATGTCAGTATTTAATGGATGGTGGCACCTCTTCTCCACCAAGGTACCACTAAAGCGGGCTTCTTTTATGAGTGTAGGATTCAAATAGATTGTATTCCACTCATACAGTGTTTATTTATTCATTCACTCATTGACTAATATTTTCATTGTTCTGCATTCCATGCTCGTACTAGGCTCTGCATCCTTCTGGGCATACAGAAATGAAGAATTCAGTGTGTAATAGCAAGACAGGCGTAGTGTTTGCAATGATCATTTGTGCTCTGAACAGATAGTTCATGAAATTATAGATGCTAAACTCAGCTCACAAAAGATTCAAGTCACAGGCAAAGATGGAGCAATAATCTTTTCTACTTTAATCTTTCAAAGAAAGGATATTAAGACTATATGGACAATGAAAATAGCATCAGATAGTCTGTGCACATGTAAACGTGTGTGACATTTGATGAGCTGACAAAGAAGCTAAATAGGGATTGTTCTTATTAAATGTCCTGGAGGGATGTTGATGCCATTAGTTCATGTAAATATTTTCTTTTTAGTAAACATTATCAATAGAAATCAGGCTGAAGGAAGTTAAACACAATGCATTGTGCAAAGTTTTATGATACCAGTGGATATCTGGACATAGTGACACACAGCTGTAATCCCAGCAGTCAAGAGGCTGACAGAAGTGAATCATAAGTTCAAGTCCAACGTGTGCTGTATAGTGAGACTATATCAATGAAGCAAGTCCTTGAGATGTCCTCAGTGGTAAAGGACTGGCCTAGCATGTAAAAACCCTGAGTTCTGCCAGGCGGTGATGACACACGCCTTTAATCCCAGCACTTGGGATGCAGAGACAGGTGGATCTCTGTGAGTTTGAGGCCAGCCTGGTCTACAGAGCAAGTTCCAAGATAGTCAGGACTATTAAACAAAGAAACCCTGTCTTGAAACAAAACAAAATAAAGCAAACAAATAAAATTAAAAAAAAATCAAAAACCTAAAACCTGAGTTCCCTGTACAACACACACACACACGGGGAGGAAGAGATCCCAGAGTTTGTTGCTTCTTACTTAGTGACTAATGAATTATATTTGTAAAGAATAAATTCTTTGTGTGGGCTATGAACATCTTTGCTTTGCAAGCATATTGATCAATAGATCGTTTTATGTACATCAGGACACATGTTACATGATCCAATCGTGTAAAATATTGCTTTAGCTTTCTCTTGCTTTTTCAGTCAAGACTTCTATCATCCTTTTCTGGTCCTTCTGGTACATGTGAATATCCACACATCCCTCCAGAGCATATACCTGATAATAACATATTATTTTCCTTTGAGAGTTGGTTGGTGGTTTGTTGTTCTCTCTCTCTCTCTCTCTCTCTCTCTCTCTCTCTCTCTCTCTCTCTCTCCATCTATCTTATCTATCTATCTGTCTTTCCCTTCAACCAAGGTCTCTGTTGCCAAATCTGGCCTGGCATTGTGGCAGTCTTCCTGCCTCAGCCTTGCAAGAGCTAGGATTATAAGTGTTCTATCCAGCCGGGCGGTGGTGGCGCACGCCTTTAATCCCAGCACTCGGGAGGCAGAGGTAGGTGGATGGCTGTGAGTTCGAGACCAGCCTGGTCTACAAGAGCTAGTTCCAGGACAGGCTCCAAAAACCACAGAGAAACCCTGTCTCGAAAAAACCAAAAAAAAAATAATAATAATAAAATAATAAAATAAAATAAGTGTTCTATCCCACCCAGTTTGGGAATCTCTGAGATTTTGTTGATTGAACGTTGATATACAGATGTTTCAATTCATACACAATTCTTAACATAGGCATCAAAAATCTGGAGTCATGCATTAGCTGAGGCATCAGAACTGTCCTGAAGAGCCATGTGTTGTTTCTTTTCGAAGTTATTCCGGTGATCTTTCAGCCTCAAACTTGGTAGCGAGTTTGCTGAAGAAGCCCTCACACAGCAGGGTCAAAGCCTCATGATCTTCCACTGATTCCCAGATTTTATGCCATATACAGCAGCACATACTCAGTTTCCTGCCTTTCACGGCTCATTATCACAATTGTTAGGAGTACGGACTGCCATAACTGGAGATGTTACAGTCCAGACAAGGCAAAGACCAGGAAGTGGATTTGTAGGAAACTGCCCTCCTACAAACATGAGATCAGAGGGAACTGAAAATATTCCAGACATAAATGAGCAACTGAGACTCCAAATTGCAGTCAAGTATGCTTTGTATTGTAGGTTATAAAACTAATCCCTATGTGGATTGTTACACTTACCCCCTAGACAGTCATAGTCTTTCCTAATTCTCTCTTCTGATTGTACCAGAAAGTGAATGATTTCACCTCTTCAAAAAGACATTTGCACTTTTAAAAATGGGATCAGGTAGGACCTGCCCTCCAATTTAAAAGTGTTTCTAGAACTACAAAAAAAAAAAGTCCATTTACTGAATAATTGATTAAAAATATTTTTTTCCCTCTGGATACAAGGAGGAAGACAATGACCACTGACAGACTCCATGCATGATTAGTCGTATGTGGCCTCTTTTGCATCTACTTTGGAGGCAGGACTCTGGTTTTCCATCTCTCTGTCTTCTGCAGGAGGTCTGTAGGTCAGCTGCTTCAGCCTATTTGCCCTGGGTTCCTCTCCTCCTTTTTGTCTAACGATTTATCCTTCCCCATGGCCTTATCATGCTCTGCCTCCATCTTAGCCTACCCAGGCTCCTCTCTCCCTGCCCTTCCTCTTCAGCACCCTGGCTGGCACACTGGGAGGTGCATGTGACACCTAGCAGGTCACAGTACTGCATTATTTGACTCTTGACCTGCTCTGGCTGGAGCCTTTTAAAACCTTCTGGGGCTGGAGAGATAACTTGGCAGGTAAGAGCATAGTCTGCTTTTGCAGAGGATTCAAGTTCAGGCCCAGCATCCGCATGATGCAGCTCGCAGCTGCTTTCAACTCCAGCTCCAGGGTGGAACTTCGAAGGCTCCAGCACTCACATAGACATGCTTGAGTGCACAGAGTAAGATTAATAACTTTTTAAACTTTAGAAAATCCCTCTAGGGCCGGGCGGTGGTGGCGCACGCCTTTAATCCCAGCACTCGGGAGGCAGAGGCAGGTGGATCTCTGTGAGTTCGAGACCAGCCTGGTCTACAAGAGCTAGTTCCAGGACAGGCTCCAAAACCACAGAGAAACCCTGTCTCGAAAAAAAAACAAAACAAAAAAACCAAACAAACAAACAAAAAAAAAAAAAAGAAAATCCCTCTAGATCAATGGTCCTCAACCTTCCTAATACCGTGACACTTTAATACCTCAGCTTGTGGTGACCCCAACCATAAAATTATATTGTTGCTACTTTATAACTGTAATTTTGCTACTGTTAGGAATTGTAATGTAAATATCTGATCTGCAGATGACCTTCTATCACTCCTGTGAAAGGGTCATTTAACCCCCGAAGGAGTCTTGACCCAAAGCAAAAGTTGAGAACCAATGTTCTCACATCATCTCATATCCCTGAATTTTCCTTTTGGTTTCTACATCAGTCTTTTCTTTTCACCTTTGAGAGATATCCAGGTGCTAACAGTTACCGTAA